>NC_083627.1:22347525-22557525 GCF_963584025.1 Labrus mixtus
CTCCACAAAAACACAGTCATGACTGAGGGACATTTACATAGGATATATTTGATTTCTGCTGTATTTATGTAGCCTATGTGTCACACATTCTGCCTTTAAAGAGGAAAATGGAGCTGGAATAACAAACTACAGCCATTAATGTGCAGGGACAGTGGGATACATTTTAAAAACATTTATTGCTTGAAATTATCTCAAACTGGGATGAAGTAATATCAAATTCACAATATCACTATCAGTCTGTGGGTGCAAGACAAGACACATCTCATATTGCCGCAAATAGGATTGTACGAGTGAGCTGTGAATCACAGTCACCAACCAAAATGTTAAACTAACATACGTTAAGTTTTTGCGAGCACTAGTGGAGTCAGATTTTATCTAATGAGAGCAAAAGTAAATTGCTTCACATCCTCCACTCATCTCTGCAAGCCACTGAAATCACACAAAAACATCGATGGCACTTTGGCCAGTTGGGGGCTAGTCTGACAGCATCCCCTGAAGATAATACACTTACTATTGACAAGAAGCCTACCTCAGATGATCCCACTTTTCAGAAGACAAAGAAGGAATTCTGGTTTTGTGTTTTCTAATATTCTGGTCTGATTTTTTGACTGCACACTCTGTTTCTTGCCATGCAATATGTATCTGCAGTAGAAGCTGTTTACAAGCTCGGTGTTATTTTATTTTCAGCATATTGCATATAAAATATGAAACAGTCATCCCCACCTTGAATCAAAATCTATCACATCTAACGAGTACTTTCCTCTTTCCTTTTCTTCAAGCTACGGTACAATTTGTCATTTTGTGGCTTGAGGCCACATTTTTCTTTATGCAGGCTGTTGTTTTAGCTCTAGGAGCCTGATGTTAAATAAATGAAAGCAAATGACATGATGGAGAGGCATCATTTGCTCTGTGTGTACAGACCAGAGCAGGAGGGCTGAGTTGTTATTCTGGATCTAATCAGAGCGGGAGTGAGTGACGCTCGGGCACAACAGGGTTTGCTGTTTGCACACTGCACCTGCTCCTGCGGACTGTTTGTACACTTGACACACAATGAGGGGTCCGAGGGGATATGCTAATATGAGTCGCATCGACGAATAGCATATGCATGTAATGGAATGTGTGTGTGTGTGTTAGTGTGTGGCAGGAAAAATAAAGTAGTCCAAGTGTGACTTTCTGAGGCAATCTACATTTGTTAAAAAGTAATATGACATTTTTTTTATTATGAATTCAGGATTTGTATTTCCGACTCTGGAGAACACAAACACACACACACATGCATGCACACACACACATTTATTCAAAGTGTGTTGAGCATGAGCCTTCCCGTGAGAGAGCTGAACTGTCAGCAGCTCCACCTGCATACAGAGCACATCATTAGTCTAAAGTTTCTCCCTTCAGTCGTCTCCAATAGTGTGTCATAGAAATGAAATAATACAACTTAAACTGACAAGAATAAAACAGACATCATTTTAAGTGCTATCTGCTGTGTAAAAGGTGGCATTTAAAGAACCCTGGACTGTCATTGGTTTTGGATTGTTTGATCCCCTGATGTTGAAGAGCACACACACGGGCACACACACGAGTGCACATTCACGTAGTGAGATTGAGTCACGACAAAAAGGTCATTCTCCTGTCTACCACCTGAGTATGGATTACCTCTGGAATCTGCATCTTTCTGTGTGTGTGTTGGGGGGGGGGGGGGGGGGGGGGGGGCGTGTGTCCACCTGACTAATGTGCAGTCATTTTAAGCAGCTTAAGGTCTGCCTACATGATTTATTTTATCCTGCCTCTTGATCTTTCATTTTCAGGTGTACAAAAGGTCAAATGAGTCGATGTTCGAGTGGTTTGTGTTTGAGCACTGCGGGAAAAATTAGACTATTGTATTTTCTTGATGGTGGAGAGCTCTACCACCTTTCCTTGTATAACAAGTAATGATGTAATCAAGAGCAAAGAAACAGACGAGCCAGTTCTTTGGCTGTGAAAACACATCAAACTGGTGCTAGATTAGACACTGGCTCTGAACCTGCCCTGGAACTGGCTTGGTGGAGTATCAGTGATCAATGGATGGATGGATGGAGGGATGGATGGATGGATAGATGGATGGATGGATGGTTGGATGGACGGATATAGATGGATGGATGGATGGATATAGATGATGGATGGATGGATGGAGGGATGGATGGATGGATAGATGGATGGATGGATGGTTGGATGGACGGATATAGATGGATGGATGGATGGATGAATGGATGGATGGATGGATAGATGGATGGATGGATGGATGGATGGTTGGATGGACAGATATAGATGGATGGATGGATGGATGGTTGGATGGACGGATATAGATGGATGGATGGATGGATGGATGGATGAATGGATGGATGGATGGATAGATGGATGGATGGATGGATGGATGGTTGGATGGACAGATATAGATGGATGGATGGATGGATGGATGGATGGTTGGATGGACGGATATAGATGGATGGATGGATGGATGGATGGATGGATGGATGGATAGATGGATGGATGGATGGATGGATGGATGGATGGACGGATATAGATGGATGGATGGATGGATGAATGGATAGATGGATGATGGATGGATGGATGGATATAGATGGATGGATGGATGGATATAGATGGATGGACGGATGGATGGATGGACGGATATAGATGGATGGATGGATGGATGAATGGATAGATGGATGTTGGATGGATGGACGGATATAGATGGATGGATGGATGGATGAATGGATAGATGGATGATGGATGGATGGATGGATATAGATGGATGGAGGGATGGATGGATGGATGGATATAGATGATGGATGGGTGGATGGATAGATGGATGGATGGATGGATGGATGGATGGTTGGATGGATGGATATAGATGGATGGATGGATGGATGAATGGATGGATGGATGGATGGATGGATAGATGGATGGATGGATGGATGGTTGGATGGACAGATATAGATGGATGGATGGATGGATGGTTGGATGGACGGATATAGATGGATGGATGGATGAATGGATGGATGGATGGATAGATGGATGGATGGATGGTTGGATGGACGGATAGATGGATGGATGGATGGATGGTTGGATGGACAGATATAGATGGATGGATGGATGGATGGTTGGATGGACGGATATAGGTGGATGGATGGATGGATGGATGGATGGATAGATGGATGGATGGATGGATGGATGGATGGTTGGATGGACGGATATAGATGGATGGATGGATGGATGAATGGATAGATGGATGATGGATGGATGGATGGATATAGATGGATGGATGGATGGATATAGATGGATGGATGGATGGGTGGATGATGGATATAGATGTATAGATGGATGGATGGATGGATGGATATAGATGGATGGATGGATGGATGATGGATATAGATGTATAGATGGATGGATGGATGGATGGATATAGATGGATGGACGGATATAGATGGATGGATGGATGGATGGATATAGATGTATAGATGGATGGATGGATGGATGGATATAGATGGATGGATGGATGGATGATGGATAGATGTGTGGACGATGGATGGATGGATGGATGAATGATGGATAGATGGGTGGACGATGGATGGATGGATGGATGGATGAATGGATGGATGGATGGTTGGATGATAGATATAGATGGAGCATATTGTCTCCATTTATTTAACACAGACTTTATACTAAGACTGACTTACACTTAGGAAAAGCTGTGTAACCAGCTCTTGGTGCAGATGTAAATGTAAATTTGAATATCTTACCACTGAGCTTGCTATTGTTGTTTCATTATTATAAATGTTAAGAAAAAAGATACAATCATGTGTTATCCCCAACAGGCCTCTGCTGAGAGCAAAACACAACAAAGTAAGCAATCAGCAGGTCACAAACACCTCAGATGGAACAGGTTTCAGGTCGGAGCACAAGGAGGTTACATATGGGAAGTCTGTAAATAGCTTTTGCAGGACTACATGTGTAAAATAAAAGGATTTTTCAGGATACGTAGCACATTCCTGGCTCTGATTTCGATAACTCCCACGCACTTATGCATGGATCTTTGCACACACAAATTGGCTTGTGTGTATGTGAGCTCTCACACACTAAAGGAACACCTCCCAAAAGCACACACGCATGCCGCCGCATGCCCCCTCACACACAGTCTATACAGCCAGCGACCACCCACTCAGATACGTACACAGTTGAACAGAGACGGCTGAGCTCTGGTCTGTGACTAACGCAGCATCTGCTCTCCTCCTCACTCAGCTAACACTCCATAACAGACGCAGAAATATACGTTACTTCTCCCTTTCTTGTGCTGTGACTCATATCAGAGTATCAAAGTCATCACTTATGACATTACAGGTGTTTTACAGGAAAAACTATGAATTCAGAGTAAACACTTTTTCAAAGGCTCCGGGGAACCATCAGCAGTGTTGTGATTTGATTTAAGAGTTATTACCTTGTTCAATAACTCCTCCATTTCTTCTACTTGTTTTTATTTGCTCTCAAACATTTATTTTGTTTTGAACAAAATTACACTGAGACAAAACAGAACCCTTACAGACCTGTTTTTCCTGAGTATGTAATGACGAGTGACTCAGCACCTTTCTGAAACTGAAAGTGTCCTAAAAAAAAAACCTAAAAGGTACTTAGACTGTTATTTTATTTATTAACTTCCTTATACTTTGGAACTGTTGAGGTCTTTGTGAGTGGATTCTAACATGTAAAGCAAACGCCGTCTTATCAGATAGACATAATCATCCTAGGTCTAAACTGTTTTCTTGAATTGTAATGAAAGATATCCACAATAACATTCTTACTGTCAACAATTGTATTTTCAGATATCCAGAGGCGCTGCTTGTCAACAGGCAAGGCAGGCAACTGCTTGGGGCCCCAGGCCAGTAAGGGGCCCTCAAATGCTGAAAATTTGAAAGCCGCAGCATGAGCTCAAAATGTGACAAATTTTGCAATGACTGTAGGACACCTCCCTAATGGGGCCCCATCTGACAGCACTCACTCTCATTGCCCTGCTTAGCATCTCATGTGTCCTTCCTGGGAAAACCAAAGTTCATCAGTGAAAGTCTCTAAAGGAAAATGAGGAAAAATTATCTGTCTGGGAGTGAAAAAAGAAAGAGGAAGAGCATCGGGACACTGGCCGACATAATGGTGGTTGGAGGGGCCCCCAATTAATTTTGCCTAGGGCCCCAACATACTCCAGAAACATCACTGCAGATATCCAATTCTGCCTAAGCAGACTGAACATTCATGTTTTCAATAATACATTATGGATATTTGGAAAAACGTATCATCCTGGCTATCTAAAAATAAAATTACATGAATAAATGAATGAATGAATGAATCTTTTATTTGCGTGTCTGGCATCAAATGACTCATCCATTATGGGATTATTTGTCATGATTTGGTCTTATTTAGTTTTGTATTTCAGTATTTAGGTTTCCATGTTTTAATTTCTCCTGTTTATCCTAGTGTTGCTTGTTTCCCTTGTGTGTTTTTGTCCTAATGTTTCATAGTTTAGTCTTTAGTGTTTCGTGTGTTATTTTGTAATTTCGTACCCTAGTGTTCCTTTATGTTCTAGTGTGTTTTTGTTACTTTCTTGAGTTCTGTGTGTCTTCAGTGTTTCATAACTCAGTTTGTAGTTCTCCTCAGTGTTTCTTGTATTTTATTACTGACTCTGTGTGTTTCCCTCCAGTGTGATTGCCCTGATTGTCTTCACCTGTGTCATTAGTCTCACCTGTGTTTGATTACCCCTGTGTCTATTTAGTCTCTGTGTTTCTTCCCCTCTGTGTCAGTTCATTGTTGTGTGTGAGTTGTCAGTCTCCCAGTGAGTCCTCGTGGCGACCTTTATTACGTTTCGACTTTTCAAGATAGCAAGTTTTTGTTTGCCTTTTAGTTTAAATAAATATTTAAATTTTTTCATTCTGCATTTGGGTCCAGTTCCTGACAACACCGGTGACATTATTCAGACACATTTAAAGAAAACATTTCATAATGCCATCACACTAACACAAAATAAAAACAAATTCAAAAATGATAGAAAGATAAAGTGAACACCAAAACACTGGTATAATTCAATAAATTAATCTACACAAAGAAAAGAGAGAGAGAGAGGGAGACAGAGATATCTTGAATGTCTACTCAGGATATGAAGGGAGGTGCCAGGCTGGGCTTCAGACCAAGCAGGTCCTGTGGTCTGCTAAGGCTAGTGGTCTGCTCAAATCACCCACTTCAGAGTGAGTTTGATTGTTGATGTAAGTGAGTAAGTAAAACTTTACTTATATAGCACTTTTAAAACACTCACAGATAAAAGCAATCAAACAATTCAAACAGTGTTTTTATTGTCCTTGTCTATGTTGTCTTCTGGGTGATCCTGCTGCATAACAAATTTCCCCTTGTTGGACAATAAAGAATCTGAATCTGAATTAAGAATGACATAGATACTTGAAATTGAAAGCCCATTACAATATAATTCAGATATATCCAGTCTAGCGTTTACATGTTTAAAGCGCCTGACATAACACTGCTCCTTTTGTTTTAAACTCTTTCTCCAGGAGAGAAAATGTTATTTCAAGCACATTCATTGGTTTCCTTCAACCTCATGCATTTATAATCCAATGTTTACAATAATCTGTGATATGGCAGATGATATTTCTTTCTTTAAATCTTTTCTCACTGCTGCCCTTTTCCCATTCATTAAATGTTTAACCATGTATTAAACTAAAGTCTTAATCCGCTGTTGCCGTTTATCATTGTAGGCACAGACGTTGGCTTCTGAAGTTGGACGTCATCATGTGTTACCTCGGTCTGCTCATAAAAAAAAAAACCCACAGACGACTGAACAGCATGACTCCCACACTCTGTTTCTCTGAAGGAGCCAACATGAGACGCGTCTGCTTCGGTGCAGATCAGAGTGCCGGTTTGAGCTTCACAGTGTGTGCCATTCATGTCAGAGGAGCTACCACAAGAGAGCGAGAGAGAGAAAATAGAGCTACTCATTCCCAGCTAAATGTCCATTTCCTATGTCTATCAATTTTACAGCATTTCTTTTATCTGTTGTCTACTCTGATTGTAGGAGCAGATTATGTAAATAATATTTGGTGTTTGGTGTAAAGGATCTCAACTTGACGGTAACCTCCACCCGGAAGGTGAATCAGTTTTATGATAGTTAAAGGTCACATATTAAACTCCTTTTCTACAAGTTTAAATAAATCTCAGAGCTCCCCAAAACATGTGTGTGAAGTTTCTTGTTAATAATCCACTCTGATCCTGCATTTGATCATGTCTTTAAACCCCTCTATTCCAGCCCTGCTCAGAACAGGCTGTTTGTGTGTCTGTACCTTTAAATATGTAAATGAGCGGTGTCTGACCACGTCCCCTCTCTGGAAGGGTTTGGGTGTCTTGGGCTTTCTCGCTCCATGTCCTATTGTTTACAGTGAGAAGGCAGACTCAGAGGACAGAACAAACACCTAGCTGTGGGAGTGTCACCCACCTGGGGGAGGGGTTACTGCCCTTTGTGATGTCATGAAGGGAAAATCTCCAAACGGCCTGTTTGAGCACACATTTTCTGAAAAGTGGAGCAGGGTAAAGATGGAGAGGATGGACTTTTTCTCATAATTGGGGGGTTTGTAAAAAAGCTAAGGACACATATTAGAGTTAGAAAAACACGGTAAAGCGCATTTTGCATGAAATTTGAAATGTGAGCTACAAGCAAGTGTTTTTTTGGTATGGAAATGACATGAAGCCAATGAAAATAAAATAAACAAACGGCGGGTTAAACAAGGCAATTTGACTTGGACTTCTATTTATCCGACACGGCAACTTTTAGCGCGCCAATTAGTTAACAGCACTCGGTGGCTTAAAGCATCAATCACCCCATGAGATCCTTTATACCAAACACTACATATTATTTTCATTATCTGCTCCTACACTGAAGATTTACTTTCACCTTTGTCACTTTTCCTTTCTTTCCCTAACCCCCCTCATTCCTCTTATTCCCTATACCTCATCTTTAACTACGGCAAGAGAAAAAGGACATCAGTCTTTCACCTGAGCATTGATGAAAAGCAGTACTACTTAACCACGATCCGTTTTCCTCCCTCATAACACGTTTTGTTCCAGAGGTTCTTTTGCAGCGTGCATGATCTGTGGCTCTGTAATGGAAATCTAACTAATGGGAGACCTGAGGACGCCAGCTGGGCTGCAGAGGAGCATGCTGGGAGCGCTTTACAGGATGAAGTTTAAACCACACTGTGAGTCAAATCAAACACCTCTTGTCATTTTTATTTGCACCGCAGGAGATGTCAGTGGGATGTTTAATATGTGCCGATGTGTATGTCAGAAGGATGTACCGTAACTGTTTGGATGCCATTAGAAACAAGCTTTATCAAAAATGATTTTGTTAGTATCTTTTTCCTGCAACCTGATGAACACAGAATGCCACACCTTTCTTTCAGAGTCCTGACAAAGTGAAATCAAAGTAAACATGCACATCTTACACACCTCCACACATCCCTGACTCATATGTACATGTCGACTAAGGATGAATGTCCACACTTTCTACAAGAAATTATGTTGAATGGTTGTTGATCAGGTTTTTCATTAAAAGATGACCTGGGGGCACCAGGGGGTCAGCCCTATGTTCCCACATTTCTAAGATTTTTCTTAAAACTAGGCCCTATGTTCCTTTCTCAAAATGAAACCCTATGTTCCCACATTTCTAGGACATTTTCAAAATTAGGTCTTGTGTTCCTACATTTCCCTTCAATTTAAGCCCTATCCCCCCACAAGACTTTTTGGAAGCACTTTATAGTAAATGGATGAATGAATGAGTCATTTTATTTCGATCAGCAGCAGCAGAAATCGTCACAATCACAATCATTACAAGAAAAAATAAAATAGGCTGATCGAAAAGGGTTTCGGCTGAAGCAGAGCTTATAGATGCCAAACCCTTGTTTTCATAAAATCTTAGGGGCATAGGGCCTAATTTTGAAAAAAATCTTAGAAATGTGGGAACATAGGGCTGTGGGAACATAGGCACGCTCCCGGCGCCAGATAGCCTAGTGGCTATGTTGCGTGCCCCATGTACGGGAGTTTTCAGTCCTTGTCGACTCGGTTATAGCCCTTTGGCTGCATGTCATCCCCCCACTCTCTCTTTCCAACATGTCCTGTCTCTCTTCAGCTGTCCTATCCAACTAAGGCAAAAATGCCCAAAACATAACTTAAAAAAAAAAAAAAGTTGACCTGATGACGACCGCAATTATGGAAAAGCTCCTATAGTGCCTTGAGAGTCACGCCCCCTGATTTCATCATTAAAGCTATGAAAGTTATATTATTTCTTGTATCATTATTGTCATATTTCCTTAAGCTGCAAAAGCAGGGTTGTCTAAATAATAATTATTTTTTAAGCCCCTGTTTCCTTTTTCTTCCTCTACATGCCAGCAAAAGACGTAGCCTTCAGAGAAAACACACACACAAATCAACACAGCACACATTAATTCCCTGTTTTCTTGAAATGTTGTTTTGTTAACTGTTCTGCACTCTCTGTTCTCTGAGGGCGAGGTCACACTGGTCAAACGAACTGGACTTTAGCGTTGAAGCGTGCTTGGGCACGGTACGGATGGCCAGTGTGGCCGTGCCCTGAGTGTTTGTGTCTTTTGTCTTGCAAAACAAAACAAGTAATCACGGTTGTTATTGTCTGCAAAGTGTGAGTGGGAATAGCTGAGAGCCAAAGCAATAGGACTTATCACGATGCACATTTGCCAAGATGAAGAGAGTTTTTTAAATATGAAGATGGCAAAGCTTATGAGACTTCAATCTTGAACATGAACAGTTCCACCAATTCTATATAGGATCTGTTTTTGAGTTTGAGTTTAGTTAAAAATTATGCTTTTTATTTGATTGATTGACGGTTAAATAATGATGTATGGTTAAATAATGATGTATGGTTAAATAATGAACAGATGCATGGCTATAATACTGTTTTTTCCCCCAAATACTACAAATTTTTATCTTACCTTCTTTGTTTTGTCCATGGCCTTTAGTATTGCCATGTTCAGGTCCTCTAAGGCACCGAGAACGTTTTCATATTCACTGAGGTGCTGCGAGAAATACTCTACACAGCAGGAAGGCAAGAAGAAGAAAAAAGAAAAAAGAAGAAAACATTTTGTGAGTTAAAGCACTCGGACAGGGCTGTAGGTGTTTTGTTGTCGCAGCATTGGTGTGACACCTCAGTCACGCAGCCTGTGGGGGTTTGATCACACACCATGTGACCACATCTAACATGCTTCTTTACTTATGCTGGGAAACTGTCAAATAGTGTTTTTTACGGTGCTCTTTAATTTGAGGTCAGAGTAAGATGAAGCTGTTATTGTATGACATGTTTTTATAGGAAGGATTTACTTACCACAGAGTTCATCAGTGTCCACATTGCTGCAAAACAAAGAAAAAGGGTTAAAGAAAAGTTTCAGGATCAAGGGAGTGAAATAATAATTTCTGATCTCTGGAGAAACTTTGCATGAACAAGGTCATGATTTACTGAACCAGTGTGTGATGACAAATGAAAGAGAGTAGAAAGTGTCATGAATTACTGAATACACTGATCACAGTTTCTCCTCTTTGAGAGCTTTAGAGACCGATTGGCTGATCAGCGAATCCCTAGCTCTTGAGGAAATGTGGCTGTATGTGTGTGTGTGTGTGTGTGTGTGTGTGTGTGTGTGTGTGTGTGTGTGTGTGTGTGTGTGTGTGTGTGTGTGTGTGTGTGTGTGTGTGTGTGTGTGTGTGTGTGTGTGCGCAGGTGAATGCACGCACTTCTGTGTTTCTGTCTGACTGATAGAAACAGAAAAACAAATTAATAAGAGAAAGATGAAGGGTAAAGTGAGGAATTGAGTGTCTCCAAGTGGAAAATAAAACTTTTGTACTGCAATGTTCAAGAGACAAAAAGTGACATCTTAAGAAGGAGGTCAGAGAAAAGACTGGTTTAAACTCTACTCCACACAAGCTGCTGCTGATGTTCACGAGGGGAAAGCGCAGAGGCAATCAATGGGTCCGAACAGGAGAAAACACTTTGAGCCACAGATGGCAGACGAGGTAAAACAGAGGTTAGACACTATAACAGACTAACAGGGGAACGGACTAAAAAGCTTTGACTGGTGTTGTTTGAAACTCGTTGGCTTTAACATTTGAAGTAGAACGTGACTGAAATTGAATTTTTGGAGACCTTGGGAGTCATACTGATTTTACACAGGACAAGTTAACTCAATGTTGATGTGTTAGCCAATAAGGTGTTACTGTGTGTAATATTGTGTTTTCGTCTTACTGTTGTGGTTGTAGTAATAGGGTCTGCAGGCTCACTTTTGTTTAAGAGATGCTTCATAGAACAACCCGAGAGCACAGCATGGCAGCCTGCAAACGTTTGCCAATATAGACTCAAAACAACCACAAACCTAATATATGCAGGTCCCGGTTCTACCAGGGTTCAAAAGGATGCATTGCACCCTCATTTTAAATAACTGCACTCTCAATTGAATGGATGCAAAATAATAACAATAGTTTTTTGTTTTTTTTTACAATAATCAAGGCTTTTAAATGTCAACAATGACTCAGATTGTGTTTATTATACCCATGATCTGATGGTCAGGACAGGTGTACGTGATCTGTCTGTTTCACCTACACTATTCTCCATTGCTGTTGCCTGTCACTGTAGCTGCACCCCCTTAGATGCACCCCAAGTTATTTTGTTCTAGTACCGGGCCTGCCTATATGAGCCTTTTATAATGGTATTGTTACCATGGCAATGAGCAACTGGCTGATATCCATCTCTGTTTGTATAAGAGCATCATCTCAGGGCAGAACTTTACTACACATCGATATGCCTAGAAAAAAGTATCCTCTGTCCACTTCTGAAACATATGTCTTTATATTATAATATATTTCACACTATTATGTCACTCTCTCATATTATTAGTTCTACACTTACACTGTTTATTTTTGCAGCCAACCACACAATCAATTTAACTCTCAATCAATCTTTAATTGTATAGCTCCAATTCATAACAAATGTTCCCTCCAGACATGCTACAAAAGAGCAGGTAAAGCACCTCTTTGTTATAAATATCTACAAAGACCCAACATGAATCCATCATGAGCACAGCACTGAAAAACACTTTGCAAATTCACAGTGGCAAAGGGAAACTTCCTTCAAGTGGCAGAACCAGACTAATGGTGAACAGCCGTCTGCTGAAACTGTGTTGGTGGAGGGAGATGCAGGAAGTAGGAGAAGGACAGAGCAACAACAACAACAAGAGAATTAGTTTGATTCAGGTATTAGTTTTATTTTTCCATTTAACCTTTGCATTGTTTGAATTTAGTGCGCACAATGTATACACTGTAAGTTCAAACACAAATCTCATGTATTAACGATTTAATTCTCTTGAGTTACCTGGATGTTTGGGGAGGGAGCTTCCAGGTTTACGCAAAAGGCATGGACAAGACTCAAATGCTGCTTGTTGGAGCAGACCATGCACCCTGATTTCATGTCAGTTTTTCTTTGTATTTAGTGAAGGAAGTGTCAGTTTTGCCAACCCCTTGTGCTGTAAAAGTTCCCTTTTGTCTCATTGTGTTAGGTGTGTTTTTTTGATTCTGTACCTTATTTTCCATCTTGTTCATTTAGAGTTATATAAAGTTGACCTTCTTTTTATATGCCTAGTTCTTCTAATTTGGTTTGTACATTTGGTCTTCTTTGTTTGGGTAAAAAAGAAGTGAATATCATGCATGTGAATTATTGCTTGGTCCCTAACAAGCAGCATGTGAATATATTGTTCTTAATTAAATCCATATCAAATCAATTCTGTCAATTCTGCACACTGTGAAGTCTTCTCCTGTTATTATTCCTAACAACACTTAAAAAAACTAAGATATCTGCATTTACAGACTTTCTGCTCTCTCCGTGTATTCACTGAATAATCCTTGTTTTCCACATCAGCCTGAGCATGTTGGGGAGAACTTACAAGCTAGTGACTAATACTTTAATCAATGCAGGATTCAATGAGAAGCTGCTGAATTAGCTGCTAACAATTGTCATCTGCCTCCCAGTGTGTATCACTCACAGAGGGAGATGATCGTTTTTCTTTCACATGGATTTAGCAGATGGCTGTGATGGTACTGATGTTTATAAAATGTGTTTTTTGGGGGGGAATCAGAGACAGATGTTTGTCAGTCTAAGGGTGCAAATAATATACAGTATGTTTGTTAGGACATCTTTATTTTGGCATCAATGAACTTATAAAAGCACCATCTTTGTTTCAAGCTTTAATTGAGACTGATTACACATTGAGGCCAACTGATTAGTTGTAAATAAAAGTGGATATTATGTTGTTTGTAGTCATCAGCATTACTCTTGAAATGTCTCAGCTAACATAATAACTCATCTAAAGTTAGTTTAGAACCTGGAGTGGTTCATTGCTTTGTCTTTGAAAACACACATATATAGTTGTATTAGTTTATATTTTTGTGTGTCATCAAAGGTCACAAAGACACAGGCAGCACCACTGGCCTCTCCTTTTCTTTCATAGACCAGTACCTGAAGCCACATTTAAAACTGAAGCTACAAATCAGAACTGTTGTGTATATAATGGCGGGTCGTTCAAACACTTTAGAATTCAATTATAAGAACAAAAGGTCAGCACCGTCAGTTTTAATTGGCACCTCAGTAGCATGCTTTAAAGCCCTATTCCACCCTTAACAAGACAACTTGTGCTGCGGTTATGCAATGTCAGGTTGCTTGACTAATAATGTCTGACATGCTGATCTTTAAAAATAGCCATTAGCCAATAACGCCATTGCCTTTTTAAAAAGGTTAAGGAAAAGAGGCTCTCTGTTTACCTCATTCATTTTAACTTTAGTAATACAAATATATCCACAGAAACAATTCTTTGGAAGCAGTTTCCTAAACAACTGTACTCAGAAAGTGTAAGAAATTATGTTCAGTAATGATTATTAAATAATCATTACTTTTTTAAACATTTTCTCCTGATCTGTTTTAACCTGTCCTTCCAGAAAATCTTGTCATTTTCTCACCTTCCCACAGCTACAGGCACAAATAAGTCATCAGATATAAAGAAAACAAAGACTGTAAACAGAGTTGGTTTGAACTGCTTTTGGATTGAAATACACTGTGGCTAATCCCAATGGAGCAGTGAGTTAATTAATAAGACTTTTAATAATTGATTGTGCACATTTGGCCCAGCCTTTATGAGTCTTTGGGTCAGGATCATATAACTGGAAATTAAAGCATGTAATATCTTTACTATTTAATAATTAATTATAAGTCTTAACATTACAAACAGCTGCATGTGTAATGTGGGACAGGATTGCTCTCTTCTGTCTCCTTTAATACTGTAATGGGATGTTTAGTGATGTTGACAGATGGATCATGAGGGGGGGTTAATCTTTGGTGTTCTGGGCGATGTAAGGATAGCAAGTCTCTTTCCTTAAAAGAAATGTTAAATTCTGTGTTTAATCTGGGGGTATAGGACATAAGGAAGTGAGGCAGGCTGACAGGGGAACAAAGGGACCGGGCTGACAGGTGTCTCTTGTGTCCTGCTGAGAGAGAACACACTGCAGGCTCACTGCCTGGAGCTCTTCTCCTCACCTCTGCCTCTGCCTGTCATCACTTGAGCAACACTGAGCTTTAGTGATTTACTGAGAGACTTCAAGATCCTGTGAGGAACTTTTGGCCCGTTTTGATTGTTGCGCCCCCTGTGGACAAAGCGGAACCTATCGTCTCTTTTTCTGATTTTACGCTGTACAAGTGTTAACAGTGGGTTTTTTTAACAAATAAGAAATGCCATCCTGTTTCCTTTTGAACAGTCAAGTGTGTCACGCCTTGACAGGGGCTATAGTCCACAGCTGAATGAAGAGCATTTATTTACCCCTTCTGTTTTCACAAATGACATTTAAGTAACACAAGATAATTGTAACACATATTCTAAGCGTAATTCTTCAAGGACTCAAGAAAATCTGTATGTCCAAAGTCACCATATAAAGTGTTTAAAAAAATGGCACACAAACATCTGCCGACGGAAAACTATGAGCTGCCTAAATAGTGGATATCAACGTAAGTCCCACCTCTCACAAGGCAAATAGCCAATCATAGTTAAGGATTTTGGGCTGGCACCTAGGGTGGCCAATAAGATTTCAAGAGGGGGGCTATGCCACCCCTGGTCACCCCTCTGGACACACCTCTGCTCCTTGAGAATCTTTGCAGTGGAAAAGGTAAATATAAAACGGTTTTGCCGCTTGCTGTTCATTACAACACCTGACATCTAGCCCGGTGCAACAGTCTTTAACATTTAAAATAACTATGTAGAAATAATCAGTCTGGTTCCTGAGTTCTGTTTGCTTTTTGTAGCTCTTAAAGAGGCAACAGTATTACATTTAGTCAGTTTCATAACCAGGTAAAAACTCCTCACAGAAGCTTTAAAGGTCCCATATTCTGCTTTTTCTGGTTTTATATGCTCTTTAGTGTGTTTGCCAAGTGTCCTGTGCATGTTTAGTCACATCTATGTGCAAAAATTCAAAGTCTGCGGAAACGCGGCTTCTCCTACGTCCTCCTGTTAGCTGTAGCATTAGCTGCATGTAACGCTCGGTTCTAGCCCCCCTCGATAAAAATTGTCAGTCCGACGTCATTGTCAGTGTGAGATCACTGATCTAAGTCCATTGGCTCGTTGTGGCAAGCCCTGCAGGTTGAAATTTCCGAGACGCGTGCTGAGCAACTGACCAATAACGACAGAGCGGATCGGCAGACCAATCAGAGCAGACTTGGCCCACGCGGACTCAGAGCGTAGAGGGAGCAAGGAGGAGCAGTACATGAAAACAGACACTTTTTTCAAACTTTATCTATTGTGAACGTACAAAAGTAGGAACATAGATTAAATATACGAACCCCAAAAAGGGCATAATATGGGCTCTTTAAGCTTTTATATGCATTTTGCAGGACATTTATGTTTTCTACATTATGCTGTCTATACTGATAAATAAATGCTCATTTTATTTGAATAGAAAGAAAGGCTAAACGTTTGGTTTCTATCTGCTTTTGTTCTCTTAGAAACATAATGCAGTCACATATTCTAGATGTAGTGCTGTGTTGCAGGTTTAGTATTTATGGATGAAGATGTTGAGGGATGATTTGCAGCTCCTCCAGGATATAGAATACGATTTTAAAAAAATGAAGTTGCTCATTGACTCACTCTGTGTTATGGGTGTCAATTGTGTGGAAGAGCTCCTTCAACTCGTCAGCTGTCAAGACTCCATCAGAGAAGTAGGCTTTGAATTCATCAAAGGATAGTTTCCCGTCGTCTGGGGAGAGAGCATAAAAATAAAAACTTGTCAACACACTGTCAGGACTTCAACATCCTGTGAGGTGAGGTGGATCATAGAAAAAGAATAACTATAAATCATAGATCTGTGTTTTACAGAAAATACCATGAAAATAAAAGAGACTTTAAGATAATCAGGAGAAAAGATTTTTATTCCTCCTCATTCCATTAGGAAATTTACATAATAACTTCAAAATGAGAATTTTAGTCCACCTCCTGGGGCACTGACTGGGCTTATTAAAATGCACCAAAGATCACTACCAGTTGTGTCATCAGATCAAATTTGATGGTAATCTCAAACAATGAGCTGTTTAATGCTTTGAAGCTCTACAATTATGATTAGAACAAAAAAGGCCCACACCGAGTGAAAGATTCATGACGGGAAAATAAACCGAGGTTCAAAACAAGCGGCCCCAAAAAAACACAATATCCTGCAGCAGTATTTAGATAACCAACTAAAAACAGCCTGATGTTCACACAGCTGTGGCTGCAGCTCTCTTTGTGCTTGTGGGGGATAAGGTGGCTGAAATGTAAATGTTCACTGCTGACCTGCTGCTCTCGAGGTGATGCTCGCTACGACTGTCATGTCACTATGAACGCTGCAGGCAATAGCCTCTTTTGGAGGATGCAAAACAGGGAAAATCACATGCACATAAATCTGGCACATGGTGAGTCAGTGTCGAAGAGCTAGCTAAGAAATAACTAGCTAAGAAATAACTAGCTAAGGAAACAGCAACAAACACACAGGTGGAATTCATTTTAACATAGCATACTCGACTGCCATGTCACTATGAATGACTTTAGCAATTTGAGCTTGCTTTCATGAACACTTAATATTTCTTTAAAGGCTTTATATGTGATTTTTTGATCCAGCAGCAGAACCAGCTTTTATTAAAAACACTTTTTTTTATGAAAATACTCAGGGCATACTTTTTGTCACAAGAATACATTTGCTCTAGCAGATTCTGCATCAAGATTAAATGCTACATTATGCCAAAGATTATCTAAAGCACACTCCTTGAAGAGCTTCATATAAGACGTCATACTGTGGTGTTATAGTGTAAACATTTATCTGCAAAAAACGAAAACCTGTGATTTTCTCGTTGATAAAAGTTAAGACAATTTGGTTAGATCACAAACCTCGGAGGAGCAGTTTAACATTCTGTTCATTCAAGTATTTACTTTTCTGCCATACGTTATATGTTAACCACCCTCCTACCATAATGCCAAACTATGAAGCTTCAGCTAGCTTAGCTTAGCTTAGCATAAATACTACACACAGAGTGAAAGGTAGCCTGGCTGCATCCAAAGTTGACCAGTATCTCAGCATCTTAATAATTAGTGAAAAGCAAATAGAAAAGCTAAATAGTATGGACTATTTCTTGTCAGGAGCACTTCACAGGGAACGTATTTCAGATCTATAAATGTTGTTTATATCAAAGATATGACACTTAAACATAAGTAATGTGAAAAAAAAAAATGAAAAAAAAAAGGCAGAGGAATTGAACTTCAGAATTGTTTGTAGGTGGATTTTTTTAACCAATGTTTTGAGTCTTTATGCTAAGCTAACTAGCTGGAGGCAAAAGCTCGCTATGACAAAAATTATTTGTCATAGGGAACTTTGAAGAAAGATATAAGTGCTTTAAGGCAGGTATAAGATGATTAGCCATGGTATAACTGTAATGTCAGTCGCCAGCAGACAAGTTCAGCAAATTGGAACAGTCTATCAGACTGTGTTGACTGAATAATTTAGACTTAATAGATTAGATTTCATGGCCTGTCTTCCATAAAATCGAGCTATCCACACTCTTATGTCACCTTTTCTTTTTGAATTACAAGCTTTTTACACTCTATAAGAGAGATTATTAACGCTGAGGGGAGCAGGACTAACCTGGATTCAGATCTAATATCTAAACTATGTTAGATCTGATACCACGGCATGAATATGTGAATATTTGCCTGGAACTTTTATTTTTACCCATTTACTGAGTGTGGGCTGGTGATAAATACCTCTAACTGGTGCAGGTTTTTTTTTCTCTCTTCATTAACGTTTTGATATTGGACATCCGTGTGTATGGTCATTTTCCTGTTTCCATGGAAACTGACAGAGTTTTAGCAGACAGTCGTGGCGAGAATTTCATTGAGAAAGAAAATCTGTTTTCACACATGACACAGAGAGGATGAAATAAAGTCCAAAACAGAGGAGTGAGTGTGAGTTGTTATTTACCGTTTTTATCAGCTCGCCGTAAAATCTGGAAAGGAAAAAAAGGGGCAATGTCAAAAAGGTTTCACATCATCAAAGTAAAAGTGTGTGTGTGTGTGTGTGTGTGTGTGATTGATCACACTCTAAAAAGCAGTGTGTCATTTAATTATTTATAGTCCTGTCCCAGAGTCCAGAGGAGATGAAAGGCTCACTGACGATGACCACATCAGCTTTAAAAGGATCCAAATGCCTCAAAATAGCTTCGCCTACTTTCTCATGTTGTCGGGTTGAGTCGAGTTTAGATGAAATTTCAACAGGCTTTAACACATTATCAACTCATGGGCTAAATTAACATAATACTTTGCGTGCATGATCTAGATGTTAAAAAGTAAACTGAGCATCAACACCCTTCATCTCTAGATTATCTGATTGTCTAAATGAATAAACATCCACTCACCTTCTTCTAATACTTTACTTCAAATCAGTCATACAGTTTTTCTTTGTTGATATATACATAACTCAGTATAGTTTAGCTGTTATTATTAACTTACATTTCTGAAATGATTTAGATAAACTCAGTTGAATTGAACAAGAACTTTTTTCTCTCCATCTTATGCAGCAGTAGAATCAAACAACACAAATAAATAAGCAAACTACAGTTGATTACAAAAATTAATACATTTTGTCTTTATCTGAAATTCTCAATTTTAAAGATGAATGACAGAATATGAATCAGCAGCTTCTTTAAAAATACATTATAAAAATTCATTTTTTGACAGTTTTTGTATCTCAAAGTGAGATTGTGTTACTTCCTCCTGTATCACATTTATGTAAATTGAATATTTCTGGCTTTGGCTGGTATCTCTCAAAATTCTTCTTATAACAAATAATTCTGTTTTTATTTACTTGTGTTTAAGACTTTCATGAAAATGTAATGGTAATTCAATGGCTCGTTGGATTTTCTCATTTAGATATACACACAAATCATTTAATCTTTTATATCTAAGACGTGACATCATAATATGTTTGACTTAGAAAAGACGGCGATCCTTTGGTTTTTCCCCACTATTAAATGATGATGAAGACACTTAAACAGCATCACAAATACAAAGAAAAACACACTGCATGGAGGAAACAGTGTGGATTCAACCTGTGTGTTTAATGATACAAAACAAACTGTCAGAGCTCTGTGAGAGACATCAAGACGCAACACTCTGTCGACCATTTCACCCCTGAAGACAGGCGGTGGTTTCATTCTGACATTCAGAGCCAGAAGGTAAAGCACCTGTTCAACATTGATGAGACATTTGATGTGTTGGATACACATATTTCCACTGTTGATCATTCCCAAGTGCATCCACACTCTCTGTGCGTCTCGAGCACACTGACAACAGGTTTATGTCTGAGACATCTGAAGTCGATGTGTGAGTGGAGGAATGGGGGGGAATAAAATTAGGTTCTGGTGGGTAAGAGGGAGAGGGAGAGAGAAGCATTTGGATAGGATCATTATGCACTGACATGCATGAAAGATGTGATTTTAATATTTAATCTGCCATCATGTTAAGAGATCTAAAGTACATTTTAAATTCAAGAAGTTCTCAATATAGACGTGTTTTCCAAATGATGCTAAAATGAGCATAAATTACATCAAACTTGTAACATTTCCTTCACTTGGTATTTGCTTTTGGAGCCTAACACAAAAAAAAAGATGGCCAGCTTGTAAAATTTCACACCATGAAGCGAAATTAAAGGGCAGCCTTGTCAAGTTAATTCATTCTCTGAAACAAGGAACCCTCTGTACCCTGCAAACAAGATGAGAGTCCTTATTGATTCAGGTGATCCAAAACCCTAAAAGATAGCTTTGTTTGGACTGTTAATTTCTTCTTCTTTTTTAATTAAAAAACAACAACAATCTTTATCTTTTTTTGTTTTATTACAGTCGGACATTTAATATCCTGTTTTGATTTGACAAATTAAGTTTTATGCTAAATCGAAAACAAAATGAGACGTCACTGTTTTACATTTCAATTAACACATTTGCAACAATAAGTTAGGAAATAAAAATGTTTTATTTTACTTACATCAATGAAGATCGACATTCCCTTTTTGAGCTCGATCTGAGCGCCGGGCTCCTCACACACAGACTGAACCTCCTCTGAACAATCCATCATTCAAAATGTAGCTTCAGCTGCAAACTGAAGAGGAATGTGTCCGAGTGAACCTCTTATCCTGATCAAAGCTCTACGAGTCAAAGAGAGAGACTGTCAGACAGGTGTCAAGTCCCCCAGAATACAACACACCACTTCCGACACACTCGAAACGTTTTGGGATGATTTGCGCTTTTGTTTTGAAAGAAAAAGCACCATACTTCCTCTTCTTTGTAGTGTCAGTCTTCACACTCCGACCGGTACCAAAGACTGTCCCATCCTGTCGTCCCTTCAGCTTCTGCTCATCTCAAAGCTGAGTCCAAACCTGTAACACATGTCTGTTTGACAGCCAAGTGTCACAGGTGTATACGTAGCCTGTAGGATATTTCATTGTGTTTCACACTTCAGCATCTCAATACACAGGCTCATTACCTTCTACTGACTCAAGATCATTTCATTTCATTTTGTCTTTATAGTCTTTGACATGATGAACGTGAAACATCAAGTCTCATAGTCTGGAAATTCAGTGAATTTTGCTAATTCATCCCATTAAGGGTAAAATGGGAAAATACACTTTGTGAATATAACTGAAATTGAATGATAAAAATGAATTGTTGTACATGGCAATGAATTTAAAAAGCTTGTTTTCATGTTTTGAATGTTGCATTTAACTACAGTTCTAAACTACAGAGTTATAAACTTAATTCTACGAGGTGTTCATATCGAGGTTGTAAAACTATGCAAGAGTTCCATCTACTGGAGCAGGTCAGCAGTACATCTGTAAATCCCACCAGATTAACAAACTGACCATTACAGCTTCAAATCGCAGAGCTGATACTATGGTCTGTACTGATGTCTGTAAAAGTGATGACTACGTTAAGAACGGCTGTTTTTTCTAGAAAATGTCAGCTAATAAAAACTCAGTAAAGTTGCTTAAAATCAACTCAAAGTCCACAGCTGTAGAAGCCATTCGGCAGGCTGTGGTAGATGCATGAATGCACATATTGTCTGCTTCACTCCCCTCATTATGAATTTATGGTGAGCATGCCAAGCAGGAGATTCCCTTCAGGCAATTTCATTATACTGTACACTTTCATTAATACAGGACAATGTAGGAGAGTATTACTACAAACTTTAATGTGTACTAGAGAACTTGCATTTTGAGCTACATTTTTTTTTCTTTTAACAAATAGACATTTTCATGGTGTGACATGATCTCCACTAATGTTTGATGTCCATGCCAATCATTCCCAGCGTTAAAATGTGTTGATTACTCCAGTACCAAATGTGAACCACAATTTTAAGATGCTTTCATTTTTAATTTTCTACTTTAGAGGGCTATGGTTGTAGTATTTATTTAGCAGCTGCTTGAACAGATAAATATTTGAAATGACAACATGAGCAGCCTTTGTATTATGTTTACACCAACACCAAACAACTCGAAAGGTACCCACAAAATAAGCCTTTCTTCAGTCAAACAAAACTACTTTCTGCTATACTCTGAGTACATTTTGTTGATAATATTTGGGGTCTTATCCTTTGGAAAAAAAACTCAACGCATGGCTTTTCCTGGTATTAGAATATTTCCAGAGGTTTACTTTGACCTGAGTAAAGCATGTGAGTAATTCTTTCAACACAGCTAATTATGGGATTAGTTTATTGTACATTTTCCTCCGATAAGAAAAAATTAACTAAGAGGTGCTTGTTTAATTCTTTATGCACCATTCCAACTGTTTTAAAGGCAAACACTTACCATGACACTGATCCTCAACTACAAGAGGTGAAACAACTTAACAGTGCAAGCCAAGCTGTCGACACTCTCCACTAAAATGTGTTTGTACATCAGTAATAACAGTTGAATCATATGATGTACTGTCTATAATCATTTTAAACTCTTACAGGGGTTAGTCTTTATTAATTGATCTGTGTTTATAAGACTTTTAAATGCACAATTATATCTAGGCCTACTAATTATGTAAGTTTGTTGTGCTATTACTTTTACTTTAATGAAGGTGTTAGAAAAGGAGGTAATAAATGATTCCACCAATGCTGCTTTAGACACAGTTTATGAACATAATCTTATTTATTCCTTATAGTTAGTCAGAGTTAATAGTGTTTTTTTCCCTTAAGTAGCCTAATTTACTTTAACACACATTAGAATTACTTGTAGGTCATCCTATTCGCTATTTCAGGCTATTTAACAAAACTACTCAGCTAAGTTTTATACTTCTAGTTTTTGATTTTCCTAAATACATTTATGCCGACACCTTTAATTAATCCATAGTTTTGGATGCTGTTGTATAGGGTAAATAAATACAACAGCATAAAGGATCACTAAAGCTCCTCTGCAAGCAACATTAAAATCAATGTTAATGTGTGATGTTGCATAATGTATTATTAAGTAAATGTCAAATGTATTAGAGCAGCATCAACCGCTTCCTACTTATTGATAAACATTCCTGATAATATGTGAATGTGTGTGAGAGATGTGGCTACATTTTATCGCCCTGTTAATTATTTAAGTATTCAAACCTCTAAGATGAGGCAAAACAATAAAACATGTAAGTGAATACAATTTCTCAGCACCGGATAAAGATGAAGATAGAGACAAAGATAAACTTTATTGATCCCCCATGGTGAAAATGTTTGCGTTGCAACAGCTCTAGAAAACAGGAAGCAGGAATATAATTATTAAAAAGAAAAAATTAAAAAGAAGTTAAAAATCACACATATTTACATCCGTTAAATAAAGGGTGAAAAAATACAATAATAGAATAATACAAAGTATGTACACCTCCACTTGTGGAAAGAGTTGTTATTATTACTAAAATTAAAAAATATTAATTAATTCTGCGTAATTGACATCAGACTAGCCGCAGCATAAACCAGTTTAAGTTAATTGATCCAAAACAAACATAATTTGTAGTGAAACCTCGCGGAAATCTCGCGATGGCGAACGGGGCTCTCTGATTGGATAAGAACGCCTAACGGGATAGTCACGTGTCCGCGGGTTACTTGGCATTCTGGGACACAAACAGTGGTCGGTATGAATAGCTTTAACAGCATCAGCGTCCACTGTGGACGGAGGGCGGCGAAAGAAACAACAACACCGAGCTAGCAGGAGGACCAACCAGGTTTTTTTTCATTTCTTCTGACTTCTGTGGCCGTGTTTGTCGCTTCGTTTCCACGGGAGAAGCCGACGCGGAGGCCAGCAGCCACGACGGTAGAGTCTCTGAAATGCAACGCTGGACTTTCTGCACGCAGAGTTATTTCAGCTCACGACAGGAGTGGGTTAGCCGTGATTTATGCTAACCAGTGTGTTCCCGTTAGCTGGATGGCGATGCAGGTCGGGTCATAAGAAGTTGACATTTTGGTACCACTTTGATTCTAGTCTTAAGTCTAAAAGAGTGCTGGGTTGTTTTGTCACCTCCGTCCTGACTACTCTCTCCATCCTTTGACTTTGTCCCGGGCTGAGAGCTGCAAACTGAGTATGGCGAGTGTTTCGGGCAGAAACGACAAACCTGGCACTTTGAAGTCATTGGACCGGCGATGTGATCAGCTGGTGTACCCGAGATAAACGTTGTTACATTGGTAATGTAATGGCAAAGGAAAGTGACGGATTTCATCTTTGTGTCCCACGTCACAGTTGCGTAACAATGTGTTAAAACTGCTGAAGCCATCTACTAAAAAGATCATATATTATTGCTTTTGTTGAACCTCAACAAACAGATTTTGCTCGACATGAACTTCTTTTGGATGTGAAGACTTGTCTGGATATCTCAACCCCCCACAGCTGTCTACAGGTCAGGTCATCTGAGCCGTGCTGCTGGCCCCCCAGAGCTCACCTGAGGGCCAACATGTCAATATCAGGGTCCACGAGCATGCAGATTTTCACCAAGCTTGTAAAGCATGCAGTGGGTAAGGCGCAGATTCAGCTGAACCGCTGGCTGCAGAGGACTGCCACAGAGGAGTGTGACAAAATCGACATCCTGATATGCAGCGCCTTCGATGAGACAGGGGCCGGCGTTGGGAAATCAGACGGGGACCCCGAGGTCGTCAGTGCCGCAGGGGGAACAACCTTCAGCAACAGCGGCGAGTTCAGGCACCCTTGCTGCATCACCACCTTCTGCTTCAAGAGCGCCCTGCTGGCATGCATCCTGACCGCTGTGTGCTTCTCCTCGGTCGCCCTGGTGCGCCAATACCTCAAGGACCTGCTGCTCTGGGTGGAGAGCTTGGACAGCTTTGTGGGAGCCATGCTGTTTATTGTTGGTTTGATTATCGTGTCGTTCCCTTGTGGATGGGGTTATATTGTTCTTAATGTGGCAGCTGGCTACCTCTACGGCTTTGTGTTGGGGATGGGACTAGTTATGGTTGGAGTTTTGATTGGGACCTTTGTGGCACACCTGGTGTGCAAACGACTATTGACTGACTGGGTGCTGAACAAAGTTGGGAACAGCGAGCAGCTCAGCGCCGTCATCAGAGTGGTGGAAGGAGGAAGTGGACTCAAAGTTGTGGCCTTAGCAAGACTCACCCCCATACCTTTTGGGCTACAAAATGCAGTTTTCTCGGTGAGTACAAAACACTCGTCCTTTTCCCTCCAAATGGACATTTAAACAGTCATGTTTTGTTTATTGTAAACTCATGTAGGTTGAACCAAGACAAGTTTCAGCAACACAAGAGCTCGAGGCAAAGTCCTTACTAAAGTTCACTTGCAGTCACAAGAATCTAACCTTTGACCTTGAGGGAAATGTTTTTTCTTATTGCTTGGCCAACCTACTACACTACAACCTACTACCAACCTAAATCTGTTTCTAGCCAGAAACAGATTGAAATGAACAGACTGGAGCTATTCAAATATATACCGTTCATCGTTTTTTTTTGTAATGAATGTCAGACATTGGACATATTAGTTAACCTGTTACATCAATGTTAAAGGCGAACCATGGTGTAAAAGCAGACATAAATGTAAGGCAAGTCCCCAAAGAACTGAAATCATTCGTCTTCTACAAAGAGAAAATTTTCCTCAGAAATGGACTCTATTATAGCCCCAAGACGTCAATTATTTTACATTTTTTGAAATCAGTTTCATATTTTTTTTTTTTTTTTAAATAGGTATTTGGAAAAAACGTTTTTCCCTAAAGAGATGATGACATGATGATGATAATATGTTGTTTTCTTTTAGTTAAATTTAAAATCACTGGTCAAAACAATAAAAACACTATTTAGTGACCTGCATTACCAGGGAGTCGCTTTCAGCTACACTCCCACACTTAACCTGAGGCCCTTGACCTTCAAGCATCTCATGAATAATTTATACTTACTGATTACCCTCCACAGTCAACCCATTGATACCTCCAAATGTTAAATGCCCCTAAGGATGAGTAACTGTATTACTGAAAATCAGATGGGATTTCATGCAACGTGAGAGACGTTATAACTGTTGTAATTGAGTGATAAATGTAGAATACAGACCCGAGGGTGGACTTAATGTTATGGAGCAATTCAGGCATGAAGATCTCCGGAGTAGTGCAAGCCATACTGCTGCAAAGAAACTCTTATTACTATACCAGATTGTACCAGATTATACAGTATCTCTTACACTGAGCTGGGTTTTCCTCACTGGTACCAGATTTCAGAATGATTCCCTGCACACAGTAGTATTTCTCCTACAAATTAAAATGATTAGGCTGGCAAAATTAATCTTTCAAATAAGCTTTTACACAACTAGCTTAAAAAGTGCAATATTCCCATTTTAAAAGTATTGCCACACCATAAAGCAGCTTTTCATCCCGTCTAAACCAAAGCTGTTTTGAAAAACTGGACTGTTTATGGAAACGTATATGCCAAGAAGGGACTCAAAATAGTGTTGACAGGAACAAACCAGCAGTAGCACAAACATCCAGAAGTGGGTACAAAGTGGGGAGCTTGAAAGGCATTTATAGCTCAGAGCATGAAGGAGTTGATGCACAGGCTCGAGGCAGGAAAAAGGAAAATGACGTGAGTGAGTTTCACAAGCACAGTAATTGCATGCTGCAAACTCCAGTACGTTTTCTGGGGTGACTGATTCACATCTCTGCTGTATAAAGATCTGCTTATTTTTCCTTTAGCGTTTCAACAGTTCCATTTACTCATTATCACCCTTATTAACACCATCCAAAAAAAGCCAACAGCATTCAAATAGGTGTGACTTTGTCACAGCTGAAATTACCCCCCACCTTGTATTTAGAACAAATATAGGATCTGATGATTATTCTTCCCATTATTAACTCCACTGATACATTCATACAATTTGTTCCTGTATTTACATTTATTGATTGTTTTTCACATCATTAAAAATCATATTACGGCTGTGTTTTGAGAGCTGATGTTAATGTAGCTGATTGAATAAAATGGGCCTGTATGTGATAGTCACATGTCTATAGCAAGCCCTTGAGTTAATTCAAATGAAAAAATGGTCACATACTGTGGGATATCATATCCTATCAGTGTCTAAAGAGGGGATATAGTACAGTTTGTAATGAAACTGATTCAAAGCCCAACAATTAACATGCAAGGTGGTGCAAAACGTGAGAGACCTTGTTCAAGTTGATGTTACCCTCAACAATATTTCTCTGCAATTAAGTGCTGAACTCTGTCTTGAGGGTGTCAACAGAAATTTTGAAATAAAATAATACATATAAATTCTACTATAATTTATCATACAATATCTTTGTCAGTGTACATTGTTTACTTTTGGAGACCTAAATTCATCAGTGCAACTTCAGTTCAACATGAGGATTGGAACACATCCCATCAGCTGATGATTATTAGGCACAGTCATTTGACAACATTGAGGGTGAGATCATCCCAGGAATCAGCTGACTGTAGCTGCAATGGGCACTGCTTCCAGAAAACATTTCTGCTGCCCGTGTCAATGACTTATAGGTTGTTATTGGAAAGGCGTCTCGAATTCAAAAGCTCAGGCTGTGACACTGAGGAAGGGATTATTGGAGCTGACGTATTAAGCTGATCATGAAACCGGAGATAATAAGTTAATTAAGTCAATAAGAGAGGCAAATCCATTCCTCCATTGTTCTACATCTTCAGTCTATGTCTGCTTTGAATTGTAGGTTAAAGAAACCTGTTCTACAATATGTTCTTTCAGGCTGCTGTGATGTGATAAAAGAAGAAAAGGTTTTAAATGCTAAAAACTGAGACAGCAGTACCTCTTCATTTGCCGCACTATGTGAAACTGTCCACCTGTAAAAAGGCTTCTTCTCTGAACAGGACCTACAAACCCGACAGATGGTCTTTTTTCGCCTGACTGACTTAAATGGCTTCTGTTCTGTTTGTCGTTGTTTCATACTCTCTGCCTCATGGTTGGGACACAGCTCTGCGTCCAAAAGGTTGACCTGTCCCCCTCATGCTAGGAATCAGGCTTTAACGGTGGTTACAACGTTGCACTTACTGTTCCAATGTGCAGCGGTGAAAATGAGGTGTCAAAGTCAAAGGGACAGACGTTTACACAGTGTTGACATGTTCCTGCCGCCGACACTGGCAGTGCTGCTGCTCCAGTCTGCAATCTGTTTGCAAAGGGGTCAAATTAAATGGCTGGAGAGTTGACAGACTTGTGAAATACTGTTTTTTTTTTTAAGTTTGCTCTCTGGGTCATTATCGACTGGAGAAAAGCAAACACTTTCACCAAAGGGATGCCAGCTATCAAGCATCTCAACACACAAGTGCAACAAAAGTGGGTCATATTGTATGCCAGGTCACATTTGTCATATTCCTGCTGGTTAGATTCAACTTATGACAGCTGTTTGTCTTTGAAAATGCAGCTCATTTGTGTTTGACTCATTGCCATGCCCATGAGACTGTTCGCTTAAAGGCTACATAGACGTATCAAATTACTTTAAATAAATAAGCCTACATTTTGAGCATAGTCTTACCCTGTTTTTTAGCCTTTTGTTGGCAGATTTTGCATTGACATTAGTGTTATCTTATTTCAGCCACTCCCTGAAAAGGTTCATTTCAGTTGCTGTTTCTTTCAGCTTCCGGGTAGGCGTGTCCTTGAAACACTACTGTGGTGGGCAAGTCTCGTGAAGTTCTCATAACGTCTTGTTCAGAGCGGCAGGAAACCACATATGGATCAGCATAACTGAGCTCTTTTAAGCTACTGATTATCTGCTGTTATCAATTCACTATCCTTATTAATGCATCTATATACTTAACCCTCTGAGGTCTGAGGCTGTTTTGGCCGTTTTGCTATAATTGTCATTTTACTTTTATCTGACTACTTTAAAAATGTTTATCATATAAGTGCCTGGTATCATTTTTTTCAGCACAACCTCACCTTTATGATTTGTCCATTAATTACTCACCTAGAGATACTGTTTCAACACACAGGACCCAAACACACACAAAAACACAAATGTACAAAAAAACAATGTAGAGGTTCTTGTGATAATGTGAGGTTGAATGTCAATGTCCAGATCCAATACTGTTACCAATTAGCTGGCAAATATCATCAATCTTGGGTTTCCCTCCAATATTATGTGTACACTTTGAATGGCACTGGTATTTAAGGTGTACTCATTATCGGCCAATTCTCAAATCTAGGTGTTGGGTAGGATAAGTCTGTATAAGAGCATCTCTGTTTAGCTATATGGCCCACAACTTTACTGTCCTGGTTCACTCTTAGTGCTTACATAGTGGGCCGTTGTAACAAGGCTAATTATTCAAGGTTGGGGGGGATGCACAAATCTCAGTGTGAAACTTGTTCTCTAGTTTGAGAACTTAACACCAGAGTGCAGCCCTCTTTGGGGGGTTTAACCAGCCCCGACAGAAGCAGGCTAATGAGCTGAATCCCTGAGTTCACCTGCTCCACATTCACTCCCTGTTCCCACCTCTCACTGTACACCTTGTTATTCATCTTTACCTGGAGACTCATTATGACGTCCTGCTGATATTGTATCTTTATGATCTTACTAGCCATAATAAAAAAGCTGAAACTAAAAGTGGGTGGTTACTTCTTGGCCTGTACTGGATCATGGTAGAGTTATGTGTTGTCTTGCTCTGCCCTTGGTAAGCACTTTCTGTGGACGAGGCTACATTTCATCATGCCCACCCCACTTCTTTCTGCTGAAGTCGATGGTGCTACATTATAGCGGGTAACCTGAAACGACTCAAAGACTGCAGCAGTTAGCAAAACAGGAGGACAGGTTTGGAAGAAAAAAAATGTACCATGCAGACAAAGAATCCATATTTACATCTGCACATTAATCACAGAATTCTGACCTTTTGAATTGCTTTATGGTCTGCCATCATCTTCCTCTGCTGTCATGATGAGTTGATGAAGCAATCTGGGTAATAATCATTGTGTCTACTCGGGCCCCTAACCACAAACAAACATGTTTGTGTGGCGACTGATTGCACAGGTGTAAACCCTGCACTCAGAAAAGGAAAACAGCTTCCCGGAGACAGTCCTTAAAATGTACAATGTAGTCGACTTACCCCACTCCCTTCTTTTTGTTTACGAGCACAAACTCAGGCCTGCATTGCTGCTGCTCTGAATAAATCAGGTCAAGCTGAGGATGGGTGTTTTTAAACCTAAATTTTTTTAGATTATCTTGATAACCAGGCCTGCAGAAGCAAGTGGGAGGCTCAGTGGTAATTCTATGTACAGTTAAACAAAAAGACCAATTGAATAGCCCTTTCCCCTGGCCGTGTATTAGACAGCTGCGTGCACTGCATGCCTGGGAAGGGAGGGAGCTCACAGGACATGTGCTTCACGACTCAGGAATGAAAGAGAAGACAGCATATTCCCTCTTCTTTTGTAGCCGTCGCAGGCTCGCATGTCATGTCTCAGAGATTGGCTGAAGGCGTTTGGACTGTGTTGACACATAGTGTGGACACATCAGCGCTGAGCTCTCAAGGAGAACAGCCTGTTTCTAGATACATACATTAGCTTGATAGCAACATTAGCTCGTTTAACTAGCTTCATGACATCAGTGTCCTAAGACATGTATTATCAGTTTGGTGATAGCAGGAGAGGGTTTGAGATCTGTCATTGCACAGAGAAACTCCAGCTCACGCGGTGTCTTGCAGCGACATGCTAAGGCCCCCCCCCTCGACTCACCGCTATCAACCAGAGTTTGGTCACAGTGCACACAGAGCCAAGGTCACGTCGAGCTCGGCAGTAGCACACCACACCACCACGTCCATTTATGTCATCATTTAATCAAAGGATCAAGTGTGACCGCGACACAGACTCTTGTTTATATTTAGTGTTTGTAATGAGATATGAAATGAGACGCTCAGCTAGACATCCAATGACATGCAAACAATCTTTTTGCCAACTTTAACACGGTGAGGCAGATTCTGAAGGAAAATGTGCTGCTTCTTTTCCTCTAAAGTTTGTTTTGTCAATTGGTGATCTATTGGACACATTCTCAGTTGTGGGATAAGTTTATAGATCCCTTATTTAAGTACCAGTACAGCCATGCCAAAGAGTATAAGACCTGCATTTTGAATATGAGTATCTTCAGCTAAAATATACAGTGTTTCCCCTACCATTATATTGGGGGGACGGCCCGCCCCCCCAATATAATGGTAGGGGAAACACCATTATATAACCCTAACTCTAAATTGTAGAGATGGGATAGTGGATAGAGTCGGAAATCAGGGAAAGAAGTCACTGGGAAGTGAGGATACATGACATAATAGATTGTTGGGACTGATGCACTCATGTGAAAAAAGGATTTCACTGTTGTGGTTACTTTGAGTTGGAGCTTGTTTGAGCTACTTCTTATACTGCAGGCTTGTTTAGAGCAGTGTTTCCCAAACAGGGGGTCATGGAAGATAGATTGGAGTGGAAGGAGGAAGTTTAAAAAGACGTCTCATTAGGCATCATTTTTTATGCGAGAGTTTTCAATAATGAAACATATAGAATGATCTGAGCTCTTTTGGCCTCAGGTAGGTCAAAGTTTTAAGACTGTTAAAGTTCGACGTGATGCAGATGTTGTAAATTCAACGAGTAATCTTGTTTAACAATAGTTTGATTTCTTTATTTCAAACGTTAAAAGTCAAATCAATAAAAAGGATCTCAATATCAATCAAAAGAATTGCGATTATGATATTTGCCATAATCTTGCAGACCTGGTAGAGGTATATAATGTGGAGAAGAAGTCTAACGTAGCAGAATATAAAAATACTATAATGAAATATATGTATGTTAGCACAGTACTTCTGTGTCTGTGTACTGTGACTGAATTGGAGGTTTACATGCAACGAACTGTCAACTTTGCATGTTATTATTATTATTTATTTTTTTTACTTTATTTGCTTTAAAGGCTTTATATGTGATTTTTTTTTTGATCCAGCAGATGTCGCCCTTGAGTACCAGCATGAAACCAAAACAACTTGCGATGCATTGTTGTGTTAGCATGCTAATGCTAGAGATCTTTATTATGCTCGTATCTTCACACTGCATGTAAATTTACCTGAAATGAGTGTGATCTAGAAACACAGTTAATCAGTGAGTACAGTATGTTATTCTTCTTTTCTCTAGTCCCTGAATTAAACAACTTTTATACACGAGGGGAGGAGTCAGCCGGCCGTCCCGGCGATGTAAACAAACTGAAGATAGGACTCTGAAAACATCACAGACAGTGGGACTCAGGTGTCACACCCATTGTAGACAGTCATGACTCACAGAGTTATTTTCAGAGGATATATTTGATTTATATTATATTTAAGTGTGAAAAATCACATAGAAAGACTTTAACTTAAAAACCAATTGAATGAACCTTTGTTTTGAGTTTGGGGTCAAATTGTTAAAGACTCACATCATGATCAGAACTGACCTTTTTTTCAATCTCTCCATCTCTCAAAGTTTTTGTTGAGCCCAAACCTTTCGACTCTTTTTGAAACCTTAATCTTCTTAATTTTTGCAGAAGAAATTGTGCAAAGCAGCGTGCTATTCAAGTAGCTTTAGTTTCAGGTATTTGAACAAACAAATTTGAGTTCTGAAATGTTAATAATTGCTTGTGTAACTTGACGATTTAAGATTAACCTAAATAGATTCAACAAGGCAGGTGTAGTATCCATTGTAATTTTCTAATTTTAATGCAGAAGCGTAAAGTATAGTTTTTCCAGTGTTGTGAAATCATTCTTTTGTTTTTTTTGTCTTTTCTTTATGATTTTTCAGATCACAGACGTGTCCTTGCCAAACTACCTGGTGGCCTCCTCTGTGGGTCTGTTGCCCACACAGCTTCTCAACTCTTACCTGGGCACCACGCTTCGAACCATGGAGGACGTCATTGCCGAGCAGAGCGTCAGCGGCTACTTTGTGTTCAGCCTGCAGGTGAGGTGGTGGTACTGCACTATGTCTTGATTTCGCCTTTTTTTTAGTTGAGGCTTAAAATTCAGTGAGTGAATGATTAGTAGTAGCATATACCCATTTAAAGAGAGGTTGTGATGTTTCTTAACAAGGGTACTGCCAGCTGTTGACTAACCAGTCTTCAATGACGTTTTGTTTGGTAGTTCATTTTCCCATTCGTTACATTTAGAATAGATCTTTTAAACAAAACAGTCAAACTTAATCCTTTTGCAAAGATTCCACGCCTACTTCATGTCCAAGTCTGAAGTTACATAAACCTCCACATGCATGTTAAGCTTTATGTAGATAATCAACGTTTTCCCACAGTGCTGTTCAGCTCACTCAAAGGTCATCTACAGCTGGCGCCACATTTCCAACACCTGTTGAGCTGAATTTAACCCTCACAGCTGCTCAGAGACCAGCGGTTGTTTGCAGTGTTTATAAGGAGTCAGGGGTCAAAGGTTTAAGATTAAGTAGGTATCCATGTTTCATGCAGAAGGGAATGCTGTCACTCTAATCGTCAGCTGGCCTCAGTTGTGCTGAAGGACTTTTTTTAACACGAGTGGTGGGAGAAGATAAAAGTCGAAAGTCGATCAATTATTTGGTGCTGTTGTAGAACTTCAGGACACGCTTCTAACATGCAAAGACTTTGACTTTTCAAAAAGTTACCAAATGTTTCAGAAAGTTTCCAAAAAAATCTAATTTAAAGTTTTTGAAATTTTCCAAATGCAATTCTCTTAAATTTCCAAAAACAATCTCAAAAGTTTTTTAGAATTCAAAAGAAAATTTCCAGTTTAACAAAATTTCCATAAGTAGATATTTCAGTCATTTCCATATGACATTTTCCTAAAATTTCCAATTTGTCCTAATGAAACTTATAAGAGTTTCAAGAAATGTCCATGTTAAGACTTCACAGTTGTGCAAATATTTCAAAATGATAATTCAAACATTTACAAAAGTGTGGAGTTTTCTTACATTTCTCAAATGTTCCCAAAAATGCCCAAAAGTTTCAGAAAAATGTAGATTAAAAATTTCAAGAAACTTACAAATAATGTCCAATTGAAAATTCCTGAATGAAAATGTCAAAGTTTGTGAAAAACTCCAATTAAAGTTTTAGAAAGTCATCCAAAGGGTTTTTTCTGAAATGTCTATTTATACATTTTTTAGGTTGACTTTCCAACTTCCCAAGTAGCTAACTAGCTTCTCAGCTCCGTTCAGAGAGACTGTCCTTATAAGGTCTCATAACAGACCGAGTCTAGAGCTTTTTCTGCTCCTAAGCACCAAACAAAAAGCGACTTCCTCCTCTCTGTCCTCTGCAGATCGTCATTAGCATCGGCCTGATGTTCTACGTCGTGCACCGTGCTCAGGTAGAGCTCAACGCAGCCATCGCCGCCTGCCAGATGGAGCTGAAGTGTTCACACATGAACGGCTCCTCCGCCAATCACAGCGGATTCACCTACTGCAGCAAGAGGGCGACAGCGAGCGCCGGAAACTGCATTAACGTGGTGTGATTGAGGACTGACACCCCCAGGCAGTAATCTGTACAAGCCTGGTCACTGACTTGTAAAAACCTCCGAGCTAAAGGGAACCGAGCCGAGTAACGATGATGTCTCTGGAACATGTTCTTAGTGCTGGTATAAAATGTTCAAACGTCTTTTGGTCGGTACAAAGTTGTAGAAGTGTGGGTCCAAGAAGAAATGGTGCTGATGGAAATGGTTTTGTGCTACATCGTCTTGGGAGTCTTTGTTCAGTTTTTTGAAATGATTTTCCTTAAGGTACTTAACATTTACTGTTACAGGAGATGTCAATGAAATGATGATATTGAGAAATATCAGAGGTGGCAGAGTGAGTGAGTTATTCAATAGAAGCTAGGCTAAAACTGCCTGCTAACACAATGAATGTGCAATCTGGAGCTTTCCTAGAGAACCAAGGAACCACATTTCCACTTCAGTGTCAAAGAATGCCAGCCTATGCACCTTTCTTCTATACTACATCTGTTGTGTCTCTACTATTATTAACTTTCTAGGTCTAGTGCTAATTCTCAACATAAATAATAAGGGCATTATTGATCTTTTTTTTTAAAGATGTGTCGGTGAGGTTTAGTCCAGAACATTTCTGTTAAGTGTCTTATTTTTGGACTATTGAGAGAGAGAGAGGGGGGGGGGGGAAGCTTTCTCACTGAGCATCTCTGACCGTATGATTTCTGCTGGCGTACCACCACATCAGCAGATTTGGCCGTGTCTGCCTGAAGTTCATTTTAGCGCTTCTGCAGTTTTGATAAGAGCAGCTGGAGAGGAGAGCATATTTCACAGCAGGAAACTCAGGAATGTTTCTGCCAGGAAAGTAGAAAGTTGCAGCGTGATCAGCTCCTCCAGCAGCACAGCCAACATGTTCTGCTGCGGAGAGATTCCCACACCAAACTGAAACTGAGATGTCCAGCTTTTCCTGAGAATATTTCTATCTCCTTTTGATTTGACTTTACCTTCGTTTTTCGTTTTATTTTTGTTTGTTTTTCGCCGTAAGAGAATCTTACAATCTTACATTAACATACTTTTTGGTTAGGGTCGTAGTTTTGACAATTCTGTGCAATATGATGAACGATGACGAAATGGCATGAATGTCATATTTCAGTGCTGAAACCAAACTAATCAATAATGCATAAAAAAATAACAAGATCTGTGTTGATCAAAGGTTTTTACTTGCATTATAGAAATGGTGAACTAGATGAGGCAGAGAGGCTGTTATTTTTTTTTTGTGCCATAATTTGAAAAACACTTCTCAGACGCCATGACACTGGCCCCACCTGAGCTGAGGCTACATGTGACTTACTTCTTTTATGACTTACTGTTGTTTTTAAATGTATTTGTGAATAATCCTTTCTTGATTAAGCTCTTAATAATATACCAACAAAGCTATCCTACTTATAGATTCTTTTGCACAGTCCACTACGACAAGATTATTTTCATACAGAGACGTAAAACCAGGAAGGGGTTTGGTTGCACAAAGGTTGGAACTGTTGTGTCTCAGAAGCCGACAATCAAACACAACACGGACACTTAAGTGATGAATGTGATAATACTTTTTATTTTTTACATTAATTATTGTGATGCTGCTCCTCAGACATGTCTGATTGAGGAATAATAAGGGCTCTTCTGTGAAATTTCCACCGTTATGTCCCTGTATTTTTTTTTCTACTAATGCCTGTTAAATAATGCTGACACAGCAGTTTTTGTTTTGATTTTCTTTCGCCATCAAAGCCAGATTAAATGTCGTCGTCCCCCCCCCCCCCCCCCCAAAAAAAAACACATTCCATGCTGTCAGTCCTCTAAATCAGTGGTTCTCAACTGGTCTAGCCTCAGGACCCACCCCCAACTCATGACCAAAATATCAGATATTTTTCAACCAATCAGATTTGCTCAATGAAAGATTATGTAGTTTGGACCTCAGACAGTACAAAATGTGACCGGACAGAACAAGACTTTCAAAGACTTTTTAAAACCATATTTTTTGAAAATGGCTCTGCGATCCACTTTTGGGTCCCGACCCACCAGTTGAGAAACACTGCTCTAAATCACTGTAGAGTTATTTTTGATGCTTTGTTTTGTTTGAAACGGCCCCTTCCTGTCTGAATTCAGCAATAATGTTTGAAAGCAAAAACATGATAAAAGTCCTACCAATAAGATCTTTACCTAAGTGTTTACTTTCTTTTTCTTTTCTTAAAAAGTGAACAAAAACTGCATTGGAGTTGTCTGTCCCCTGTAAGGTTGAGTATCAGTATTCCCAGGTTTGTGTTTGTGTTCGACCTGCCTGTTACCTCCCGCTGCCTCTGATGGAGAATTTCTGCCAGTGATAGGGAAGAGACACAAACATGTCTGTGACCGGAACAGCTACATTTAGATTTGAAGCACTTTCTTCAGAAGGTCCCTAAACCCCGCCCATCGCCTCACTCACTTTAAGCAAATCAAACCTAAGTCATTTCCCCCAGTCTTTAAGATTTAATAAAAAGGTACAAGTAGACAGAGTTCAGTAACTTGTGTAAAAACTGTTTTTACACCAATCTCACCATCCGAATTAAAAAAAAAATAAGAAAATCCCCAGTTTGTGATGAGAAACAATAACACAAAGCATCCACCTGACACCAACGACCTCTGAACCTCCAAAGGAAGTGCGATTTCAATGAAGCTGTTCTGTTCTTAAGTAAAAAAAATAATAATAACTGGATGTTTAACCATTCCTGTTTTAAAAAAACACACCAGAAAATGAATCATCTGTCACATCAAAATATCCTGGTCTTGGGATTTACAAACTTGACAATGTGGAAAAAATGAGCAGTTTTCACAGTAAAGGCTTTTGGTTCTTCCTAGGTGGGCTCTACTTAACTCTAGATATAGTTATGCAACAACTGATTCCTAAGGGAAGTACATTTCATGGACACACCCACACACACACGAGACCTGTATCTGGGCTGTCGCTGCACACCTGAACTGTTGTGAAGGAGTACAGTATGACATCATGAAGTCAGAGGGTCGACCTAAAGGGTCTCGTTTGGTGCTGTGAAATGCAACACTTCCCATTTGTATCAAGTGCATTACACAAATGCTGTATTTTGTAATACAGAGAATTTTACAGTGTATAAATATAGATATTTATCACTGTACAATGCTTGTTCAGTGTTATTTATGAGAGAGAAAATAAAACTGTCCGACTTTTTACATGTGTTTACTTGGACTCTTTTTGCATGCTGTTCATTTACACACGCTGGCTACATTTGAATCATCATTCAGGAAAACGTATTGTTCTGTTTTTTTATGTTTTAAACATGTTGAAGAAATTCCTTTACACAGATGTCCCAAAACATTACTTTCAATCATACTTGGGTTTTAAAGGCATTTTGCAAAGCATTTTGGGAAATGTACTGAAGGGCATTACAGGATTGGATTGGATTGGATTGGAAAATCGTTATTGTCCCTGAGGCACAATTTGGTTTTCATCAGAGATCCACACAGTCAATACATAAAAACAGTACAAAGACATTCATACATACATACAGAGGTGCTGCTTGTCAGCAGGCATGGCAGGCAACTGCTTGGGGCCCCAGACAAGTTGGGGGGGGCTCCTGAGGGCTCACAAACTTAAAACCAAAGCAGCGGCCCAAAATGTGCAAATTTTGCAATGACAGTAGGAAACCTCCCTAAGGGGGCCCCATGTGACAGCACTCACTCTCATTGCCCTGCGAAGACAGATCTATAGAAGAGGAATAATATTGTGATGAATGCCGGTTTGAGGGCCCCCCCAAATGATTTTTGCCTAGGGCCCCCACCCAGACTCTAGAATCGCCACTGTGTACATATAAAACATAATTCTCATGGCTATCATCATGATGGACGTTGGTGAGATAAGGGACACAAAGACCAACAGTCCAGAGAATCATTGTACAGACAACAACACCTACAATCAGCTGATGGAACAAACAAACTCAGATTTCTGTTTCATGTGGCCCCCCTAACATAAGTGAACCTGCATACAGAAGGTGCAGGTCCAGGATTGGATTCTGAATGGTTAGCTTAGCAAAAAGATTTAAATTACATTGGACGGTTGGACAGATACCTGACTTAATATTGATTACTGCCTTATGCAGTAAGAAATCAGCCTGATTCATATTTATGCTTTCATATTTTAACATCAACACTCACATTATAGTCGGTTGATGTGATTCACCTTTCTGAGACTTCTTCTAGCCATTTCCCAACATTCCAAGCCTGGTGCTAAGCTAAGCTAACTGGCTGCTTCAGGATGAAAGCAGTAGAAAATACCTTCATCCCAGTTGGAATAATCCTACCTGCCAACAGAAAGCACACGCATTAAGAGGGTTTCCCAAAATATCAAAACTTTTGCTTTTATGTAGAAACTCGCATCTACTCTGCTCCTCTGTTTAATAATTCAAAGCTCTGCGAACCTTATGTAACTATGAGAAAAGCCCTTTTCCTTGTTGCCTTAAATTTTTTCTAAATCCCTTTCAATGGAAAAGGCAGCCTGAAGTAACTAGTAGCCTATCGGTGGGAAACTGGCTCGTGAAGATACGTTTCCACAAATGTATTTGTTATATCAAAATACTCATCTCAAACAGCACCTGGCCCGCTTTATTCTCAATCCCCCGTTGAGAGTGATGGAAGACAAAATGTTCTCGCTCAGACAGTTTCCCCTTATCTTGCAAACCTCTAAATAACTGTCAGTCCTCAAATATGCAGCAGAAGCAGCAGCAGCAGCAGCACTGTACGTCCAGAAATAATGCTGGCTTCTAGGGCAGTTTGTCACATCGATTTTGATGGGAAGTCGTGATGGATGTGACGGTGGTGATATAGAGTGGAGCGCCACTTACGCTTGCCCTTGCCTTGCCTTGCCTGTGCGAAGCTGTCTGCACAGGGGGGGGGGGGGTGCGTATTTGTGTTGATGGTGTCTGACAGACATGGTCCAGATAGGTTTTGAACTTACAAACACACACAAGTAGAAGAAGAAGCTGCCCAAAGTCATCTGCCTGCAACAACAAAAAAACACACAAACCCAGCCAGAGTCTATCAATCAGAGAGAATCAGACTGGACTCTTCTTGCAGGAGCTGCAGTACACACATTCACATGCTGCTCTTCACACACAAGCCGCCAATCTTTCCCGGTGCTGGGGGTTAGATCTGTGTCCGATCCATCATCATCATCCAAGCCCTGCCTCAAAGGACAAAAACCTCCTCCCACAGCTTCCCCCCGCCAGCAACATGGATACGTCCATGCCGACCCAAGAACATTCACTTTGACGGGGTCTCAAATGAGAGCCCGAGTTCTCACTGAGGGCTATACGCTTTTGGATGGAAATCCAAAAATACATCTGTGAGGCTGTCGGTGCTTGAAAAACTCAGAGTGGAATTGTAAAAAGGGGAAGTGGAATGATCTTGGAAAACGTCCACGCAGGTCCTGAGACAGGGGGGAACTTGTGATGTGGATGCTTATGGATTTGTGGAGGAGGAGGGAAAACGTTGATGGGCCTCTGGCAGAGGGATCCCGCTCAAGGCAGACGGGTGCATCACATGACCACTCTCTTGGCCCAGACAGCTGTTGCCTCCATCTGTATCATCAATGACCGTGCTGCTGTTATTCCTCCTCCTCTATGCTGTAGTGAGAAACTGCTCAGTATGAATGTAGAGAAAACATAGAGCACCTCTGGATGACTTTATAACCTGCAAGATCAAAGCTGGTATCACTTTATTTTTAAACATTTTTAATGTGTCCGTCTAAGGTCGTCAAATCTGACCTGAAATCTCTTTAAAAATATCATCTTATAACATCACTAAGGGATGCCTGAAGTCCTAAAAAGTGAAATATTTATCTAAGTTTTTATGTTGTGGAAGCAAATTATTACCTTGTGCATACAATATAATAACTATTAACATGTTATTAAATGATGCACACAATATTATTACCTTGTGTGCACAAGTTTTCATCTGATTTATGCACAAGAGAAAATATTTGTTTCCAATAATATTGGGTGTGCAGGATAATATCCTTTGTTCCCTACTACATTTTTTTTTTTTTTTTATCCCTTTTTGGACTTCAGGGACTCTGTATGCAATAATCTTGACAGTCAACAAAAACTGCCTACCACTTTTACTATAATTTAATTCAGTTTAAAATGATTTCACTGACACAATTGGATCAGTTTTGAATTAATTTTGAAGCCTTAAAATGTCCCTGGCTGCAGCTATACATTTGTTTTAAGTGACATCATCCTCAACTTGAGAAAATTCTAATTGGCAACATGCACTTTCTTTTTTTAATTGATAAGGTAAATCATTAGTTTAAAATGAAAATATTTTTTGCTGCAATTTTAACAATATGTCCTACTAAATTTAGGATTTCTTGCAATTGCATAAAAATGGGAGTTTCAGCTTTTACTTTTTTAGTCAAATGATCAAAACTTCAATGATTTCGGGCGCTGCATAGCCCAGCTGTTTTATCGCGCCCCCCCCATGTTCAGAGGTCCTCGGAGTGGGTGATCCAGGTTCAACTCCGAGCCTTGGCACTTTGACACATGCCATTTCCCAGTCTCTCACCCCCAGTTTCCTACTCTATCCACTGTCCTCTACAGTAAGGGCATAACCTCCCCCAAAAATAATCACGCACACAAAAAAGGACCTCGAAGATTTGTGGCACAGTTGATTGAATTTTACGAGCTTGTATGACACTAATCATCTCACCCAGATGACCAAATAGGGAAATATTATTTGTAATGTTTTAGGCTTTAGGTGGACTCATCAGACCTAATGTGTCCTTGTGCTAATCGGGAATCAGAGAAGGGGGGGGGGGGGGATGAGAGTGGGGGTCTGTCGTGATGACGCCTGCTCCAAGGGAAGAGTCACATCTGTGTCCTCTCCTAAGGTCAGCTCTCCTTCCTCACTCCATGCTGTAAAGACTGAGCTGTCCGCTTCTCCAGTTGAACATGAAAACACACTCTTTGATTTGAAGGGTGCTGTACGGAGGAGAGAGAGGCGTGTTGACAGCATCTTGGCAGAGACTCTGAAGAGGAGGTCACATCTGGTTTGGAGTAAAACTAAGGCCTATACTGAGACTCTTATGATGGAGGATGAAGATGAGAGGTGCTGTTAAATTGTTGTATCATTCAATAAAGCCTTTTTTTTTAACAACAGACATTTAACATAACACAACAGGAAAACCATAGATGTTTTTTAATAATACAAATAGGGCTGCATTCTATCAAGGTTTAATTGTTATTTTTACCCTTTTAATGTGTATGGTCGCTCAAAGACGAGCTTGAAATGGCACAAAGCAACATACATAATCTGTTTTTTTCACACATATCTCTTAACTGTATAACATGTTGCCATAATGGGTTTTTATCAGGTTGTCTGTGGACTTCTTGTACCAGTAAGAGGGTTTCCATTAACAGTAACATCTGCTATATTCTTAAATATTAGCCTCCCCTTTAAGAAAACAAAAATGCATTTCCCATGTTTCCATCCATGATCACATTTCTACAAATATGATCACATGTACAATGTTCCTAAACCACATTTCCCATGTGGACTGTATGGGTTTGACCATATTTAAACATGTTCAACATATTTCAATGTATAACATTTTTCCCATTTCTTTATATAAAAATGCATAACTGGACGGGAGAAAATATTTGCTGTTGGTCTGTAGATTTAAGATTTAAAGCTGAAATTACAGCGATAAGGTGTCTGATATTAATTTAAATTTGTTGTGACCATTCAGTGTTTTACATCTTTGGGTTGTAAATAATAAATCTTGGTCTATCATCAGAGGTCACTGTTGTTTCAAATATATAATTTAACTCGGCAGTGCCCTCTGGTGGCCAAATGACAATATTACATGCACAGAGAGCAGCCCATCTGTCCCCCCACTCAACTTGTGTAAAACATTGTAAATATCAATCTAAAATGTAAAAAAGGGTTCTTAATACTTTGACAATATCATTATTGTGATATTCATGAAACAGAATCCTGAATGTCCAATGACCATTTAGACATTAAGTTAAAATGTTTGTATCAATCTTTCTTTCAGCTGACTTCATTTAAAATACAGCTTATCTCAAAATGACTATATTATGTTGACAGATTGATTTCCTTTCAAGATTGAAATATGTTTTTTAATGACATTTTTTTGCCTGCAAACTTCAGAAGTAATCAAGAAAAACATGATATCATGTAAAACTCCATGACCAATGAGCAACTCTACATGCAGAGAAAGGTTGTGCAAACTGAAACCTTGTGGTGTGATTGTTCTATAAACTAATGTTTCAAAAGGCCAAGGATAAACTTTCAGCCTCAACTGAACCACCCAACCACATCTCTCTCTCTCCCCCCACAAAACTACAAACTTTGGTATTTGAACATTTATTGGCTTTATTTAGTACAGGAACAATAGTTGAGCCAAGACTCAAACAAGAGGCACATTAGAAAATAAAATCGAATCACAAAATAAAATCTAAAGGTTACCAACCTCAAATGATGTCAGAACACCTTCTTTCACGGAGGGAGTATCATTTTGGTCTGAATCCAGCACTGTTGAGACCTAAACAAACAAGACCAGCTGATTTCCCTGGTTGTTGTTAGATTGTTTTGTGTACTTTTATTCTGTCGAGAAGCTACAGTAGATTCCCCAGTGATCGCTGGTGTAGCGTCCACAGTCCAGCTTGTCCAGTCCTACCAGGGCCATGTGGTCAGGGGCCAGGCGAGGGACCCCGTCCTTGCTAGCAGGACGGAAGTAGATCCGATCAAAGCGACAGCGACTTATATAAGGAACAGTCTTGTTGCTGTTGGCTTTGGTGTCCCATGTGTAGCGGCAGTGCTCCTGCTTTCCGAGACGCTCCCACACGTCGCAGACCATCGAGGGCAGACCGACCTTCGCTACCTGAAACGCAGAGGGAAGTGTGGATATGCAGTTTGGTTGCAGGCGTTATAACGGATTGTTTTGTCACACAATAAGCAAGGACAAATGAATGACCTCAGTGTCCCTCAGGTTGGTGTCCCCTCCAAACAGGACTGTGACGTCGTCAGGCGCCTCTCTCATCCTCTGCATGACAACTCGCAGCTGTTTCATCCGCTCCTGCGCGTGGCCTTTACAGCTCTCAAAATGTGATGTCATCAGGCACAGCGTCTGGCCTTTGAAAGTTACCTGAATTCAAGAATCAAAAAGCAAATGGTTTAAAAAAAAACAAACTACAATAACAAGAACTCAAGCACACAACACGGAGTATTTGGAGAGTTTTTCTGAGCACAAACCTGAGCTACAAGCAGATTCCTCATCATCTGAGTGGTCGGGTAAGATACTATCTCGCTCTCGATTAATTTGACTCGTGACTTCTTTAGCATCATCCCAGTGAAGTAACCTTCTTCACCAGCTGGTCAGCACATGTGAAGAAGAGGAACAGTTTAAACCGCTGGACACAGTATATCCTATAATAAAGCTGTCGGACCTTTTTTTTTTTATTTGACAAAAACAAATTGCAGACATCATATTACTAAAAGCAGGTAAAGCAAAGGTGTTTCCATATCATTAACAACAGCTGTGTTCTATTCTTTTTCAAGCCTTGATAGTGTCACAGTGAGCCAGTATGAACCGTGCCCTGACACTGAAGCAGCTTTTATCATAGACTTAACCATTTACACGTGTGCTTTTCCAACTTTCAACAACAGTATTGAACATACCGTACCTTCAATGATTAGGTAGCTGACTGCCCGTTTCCTCAAATACTGGATGTAAGGAGGAATGAGCTCCTGAAGGAACACCACATCAGGAGTATATCTGCAAGAAGGGAAGGTTGACTTTTTAAATAATATTGGCCAGCAGCTGTAAACGTATATCAACAATTCAAAATTAAGAAAATGACATGGATGCCCCACAATAAAATATCAAGTGATGCCGGAGTGTATAAATACTAACTTACAAGACTAAGAAGGAGCAAAGGCCTCTGGCACGCTCTGCAAGGTTGTCTGTATCGAGTCCATCCACGTTCCAGGAGATCAGAGACAGCTTGTTCTCATCTTCTTCTGAGGGTTTCCGTGCAGAGGCTGGACTGTCTCCAGTTAAATCTACACTGGAAGTTTGTAAGAGATTGTTCACTTGGTGAAGACTTTTTACAGCTCATCAAACAACTTAAAGTTAATGTGTAACAAAACAGGGAAGAGAAGTAGCCCTACCATTCTGCTGGAGGTTTCGCCTCAGCCTTCTGCTTCTTTTTCTTGGGACTTGACTCGCTCTCTGGGAAATCTTCTTCAAATACTTTTTCCATGTCAGCCTCGAAGAATGAGTTCAGAGCTCTCTGAAAATCAAATATTTACACAGGTTTAGGTGAATTAGTCTCTGGGCCAACTGCCTGGAGATTGTCATGTCATCCACAACAGATTTTTTTGAGATTTTATTTATTAGCACTTTACTGAGTACACTCAGTTTACTGCACATTTCAAGTTTACTTTTTCTTTAAATTTTATTTTATTTACCATTTTGTTTTGTACCTTTTGCACTATTTTGAATTTATTACTGTAAATATTATTTATCTTATTTTATTTTATCTTATTTTGGTTGTATTGCACCGTGGGACGGAGACAAACGCAATTTCGATTCCACTGTATGTCTGACATATTTTGATAAAGTTGACTTTGACTTATAGCATCAGCAGCAGACTCAGTGAAATAAGCTGAAGAAGTTACCAGTTTAAACGCACATCTGCAATCAGGAATTCTGTACCTAGCACAAACAATAAGCTAGCTAGGTCCTGCACAGCTGAGAGGTGTGAGTGTCTATCCACTGTACCTCCATCTGCCACTCATTCTCAGCCAGGTAGCACTGAGCCACAGCGCTGTCGGTTCCTGATACTGCAGCAAACTCATCGCAGAGACGAGCTCTGTTTTCTTCCACATTAGAAACTGTCGGTCTGTCGGGGTCGGACGTAGAGGCCATCTTTTTCTAGCCACTATTTGTACTCATTGAACAAGACAAGTAGATGGAAAAGTAGAAATGATTTGTTTTCCTCGACAAGTTGTCTCCAGTGTAGCACCAAAAAGCTTCCGTGTGAACTCGCGAATTCCAACAAAGTACTTTACATGATTTAAAAAAAAGTATTTAAATCACACGGTTAGTATCTAATGGTTATACTTTATATTTTTCAACTGAGAAGCATGCTACTCTCGGTTCTACAAACTTTTCAGAAGCAAAATTAAAGCTAGCACATTACCTTTGAGTTTCCTCCGGACAGATATATGAACGCAACAGCTTCCGGTTCGAAGTAAACACAAGTTTGTTTGACATTGATCACATTCATTTGCGTTAAATATGGCTTCAATGCCTTTAAATTCGTTGAAGCAATTGGTGAAAGCAATGTTGGATACTCCGGGCTTTGACAGAGTACTTAGCAAGGTATATATACTCTTCGTTTAAGATTTATTTAGCATGAAACATATCTTAGCTCAGATAGCGCTTTTTTTAAAGCAACAGTAGCCTATATTTTGTAATCTCGCAAATATCTAATCGTTTCTTTTTACAGGTGAACATTTTGTCTGCAAGCCCAGGTAAGCTGGTGTGTGAAATGCGGGTAGAGGAGGAACACACTAACCGTGGAGGGACGCTGCACGGCGGGTTGACAGCCACCCTGGTCGACGTCATCTCCACGGTGGCGATCCTGAACACGGAGAGAGCTGCACCCGGAGTCAGCGTGGATATGAACATAACGTGAGTCTGTGAACTGTGAGAATATCAATACGATTTCTGTGTGTGTCTGTGTGTTTCTGAATATGCATGTTTTTGTGTGCCAGTTCAATTTACATCAAACGCCAAAAAAGGACTAAAGTATAAATAAATAAATAAATGAATGTTGGGAGAAATGCATACAATAATGTATAAATAAATAAATAATTAGATAATTAGATAATTAAATAAATATATAAATAAATATATAAATGCTGAAAACAATACATCAATGAATAAATAATAAATACACTTCGTTAATGAAAAAGGCTATTTATATATTTTTACATGTATTTATTCATTTATTAGTGTATTTCTACAGTTATATATGTATCAATACATACATTTCCACATTAATTGAGTTATTAATTTATTTCCGTATTTTTACATTTACACATCTATTTATTTCTGTGTCCAGGTCGTAAGAGGAAAAGTATATCTGTAAATTTGCTTCTGTCTGTTTTTCAAAATTGATCAATCCTACTTCAGTAATGTTAGGACGGCCCACTTAATTTACATATTTACTTTTCCTTGTACAACATGGACACAGAAATACATAAATAAATATATGAATATATTTATTTATATATTATTTTTTATATGAATTGTTGCATTTATATATATTTTTTTGGGTGGGGGGGGGGGGGGGGGGGGGGGGGGGGGGAGCGCCCCCCTAATATAATGGTAGGGGAAACACTGCAATTTTTGTCCCTCATATTGTAGTGTGTTTTCATTCATCATAGTGATGACATAGTGTTTACAGTTAATAGATTCAGTGGATTGATTGAAACTAAAGCAACCAAATTAGTTGATCAAACTCTAATACCTTTTCAATTAAATTTTTAAAAATGTTTTAATGTATCCTTTATTCAACCTGTCAAACTTTACATGTATATAACTTTTGTCACGCTTAAAGTGGTCATGAGTAAATACTGACTCACATCAAGAGGATGTTTTGTTGTAAAATGTCAATCTAACCTAAAACCTAGAAAGACCCCATACAAAAACTTTGAGGAAAAGATGTCAGCTTTCCTTAAAAATACTTAGAGATGATTTCAGGCTTAGCAATAAAATGTTGAATATAGTCATTCATGCTAAGCAATCCTTAGAATATATGTGGTGTCCGCTTGTGTTAAAATCATTAAAATTCACTTTTCTGTATTGCTTTTTTATTCTCACTGAGGAGATGTCTGTCACTGTCCTTGACCTTCAGTGTTAATCAGGTCGGCTTGAACATTAACTTCAGAAACGTCATATGACTGGAAACAACTGTCAATGTCTTACAGGTATATGAGCGCTGCCAAGATTGGAGAGGACGTACTGATCACTGCTCAGGTTCTGAAGCAAGGACGGACACTGGCGTTTGCATCTGTAGACCTCACCAACAAGGCCACTGGGAAGATCATAGCACAAGGAAGACACACCAAACACCTCGGCAGCAGCTAAACCGTCTGTGCCTTTCTGTGAATCACATATCATATCAATGTGTACTGTAATAACAGGAATTACCTGCCTGTAAATAGAAAAACTCCTGCTTCTGAACAAATCTGTCATCAGTGCTACGAGCCTCTTTGGTTGTTTAGTTCATGTTGACACGGTTACATATTTGTTGAGTTAAAGGGAAACTAACAGCAGTATTGTAAGTCAATCCTGATCTCATCACCATAACAGTGGTACTGTTTCACGCACATGTAATAAAAATAAATGGACAAGAGTAATGCTTTCAGAATTTGCACTGTATTGGGATATGCTCAGCAGTATTGATTTCAGAATCAACAGAAAAAAAACCTAGAAGTTACACGCCTTAAACCCTTTCAACTGAACACACTGAATCAACGAGGAGCAAAATCATAAGTACCTCATTATTGACAAAAAAACAAAACAAAACAAAAAAAGCCAGCAAAATCCAACTTTTATTCATGAGCATGGCTGCAACTTAATCTTCATTTTTTTTAGTAGGTCAAATTAAACAAAAATCAGTTAGCTTACAGCAACTTTGGTTAGGTCTGTTAAACATTAAGTATGTCACCCTTTCAGCGTCTCACCAACCCACATCCCAAATCAAACAAAACATAAAAACATCAGATTTCAGTAGCTTAACTGAACGGTGCATGACCAGTGACCGTAACCTCCAACATCTAGCCATGTCTCAACGTTATGCACAATGCCTTTCGAGTCACTCAAGATTTTAGCAATGGACTGCCTAGCATGTTTCAGAGGAAAGCAAATGACACCAAAAACATTTTTTTTTTTTAAAGTCCAGCCAAAAAAAACTAAGGCGGTTTATAAGAAGCCATACCTACACCATATGATTTGACAAATACTGTTCATCTTGTATTCTTTGCTTGTACAGGTGTTTAAATGCCTATTCACACCTGTCCTTGGTCAAAAGATTGTGTCAAGTTGTTCTAAAAACTCCACTGACATTACAAACAAGCTTTAACAATCCTCTCTTATGACAACAAGGATAAAAACATGTCCATCTGAGAACCACCGTGAAGACCTGTGTGTCGTTTGTTCCTGTTTTGATGCAACATAAAGAGTTCCTTCAATGACCGGTGCTGTTGACAGTGCGGCTCCAAGAGAACAACCAACCACTCAAAATCAATGTTCGTGCAGGTTCAAATAAACAAAAACGGATGAGTGAGTAGAAGGGGAATGATGAGGAGGAGGGGGGGGGGGGGGGGGGGGGGGGGTAAAAAAAAAAAAAAAAAAAAAAAGGGGGGGGGGGGGGGGGGGACCAATCCAAAAATGGTAAGGAAGAAAAGGAGGACATTGGAAGCGTGAGGGGGGAAAAAAACAAGGATGAGAACTGAATCAGCTGCAGGTCAGGGTGGGGAGAACGAGGAGGTAACAAAAAGGAGAAGAGATCCAAGCACAAGTTCAAATCTTTTAAAAGGAAACGGGTGAAGATGAGTACATCAATTTGCTTCTGAAGGCTTAGGCAGGAGGGAGGGGGGGAAGGGCTTTTCCCTATGCTGCTGGGTGGAGCAGGAAGCCCTAATCAGGCATGTATGGGCGGAGGTGATCCTCGATGTCTCCCACACCCCAGCAGGTCAGCTGGTCCTGGGGCAAGTACAGGCAGAGGCTGCACAACTTGAAAACTGTGGCCTTGGTTTTAGGAGTCTGAGAGAGAAGCGCATGGAGAATATTTCAGGTAAAGCGCGTTATGAGACATCTGGAGGTTTCAGTAATATCAGATTCAACATCATTGTAGAGTATTGGACTCACCTGTAAGTGCTGTCTATCCATGAAGAGAAATACAGACTGAGTTGGGTTGTTCATGACCATTCCAGCCTTGTCTTTACGACCCAAAGCATGCAAGCACTGCTTCTCATAGTCTCCATGATGAAATTCAAACTTGGCCTGTAAATCACAAGACACTTGAACTTAGAATGACACTAGTTAGATCTAGGCTTGTGCATACAGGCAAGGACTCTGTGATACCTGTAGGGAATCATTTTGACATGCAGGGCTAAGAGTATGAGAGATAATAAGGTCTCAGTATTGTTGCATTTTGCAGGAGGCTTATCAAACCAATCAAATTGTGCATAAGATAAAAAAAAAAGGGATTTGCTGATTTTCTTTGAATTAGATTACTGTAAACTCAAAACCTCTTAAGGGTTAAGGTCTGTCAAACGAGACATCAAAAGAGCCCTGTGGATACTTTCTAAGAATTAACGTTTATTTATTTATCAATTTAATCAATGGATTAATCTTCTGTAAACTGGCTCTTAAAATGTGTGAAATCGGTGCCACATCCTAACCTGAACAGGCCTAAAGGGTTCATCATCGGCCCCCTTCCATCTGGAGAAAAGCAGACACACAATCTTCTCAATGTCGTTGCGTGGCCAAAGGATGAAGTCCATCTCCTGTGTGCAGCCTATCACATCCTAAAATACGAGAAGGATGCACAACGTCAAATTTAGCCCTGGTATGGTCCTCTCATTTTCAAATGAAAGCAATCCGATCCTGAGATCTTGCACTGGCTTACCCTTCGCATTGACTGGTATCGGGGGGCGTGTAGTTGCACAACATCTTTTTGCAGGAGTTCTATTGAGCTCTCGAGTGAGTAGCTGGAGTCCCGCACACCTCGTAGGATGTTCTCTTCATAATTGTTGGTCATCACTGGCACCACCTCTGACACCTCAAAAAGTGCAGACTTCTTCTTCTGTAAGCACAAATACAGATCAAACAAGCAATTAGTTGATTTTTTTATATGGTCATTAGAAAAATACATTTAGAAGACTTGAAATAATGTCTGAGAGGAAAGTGTGGTTTGAGATGGTGTCATGAACTCTTCCACTTTACTGACAAACCTTTTCTTTGAAAACGAAGGCTATATAAATCTTGAAGTCAAACTGATCAGCCAAAGACTCCCTTTTCTTCCGAAGTTGAGCTCGAAGTCGATTTCTTGTCTGATTTCTTCGTGAAGTTGGGTCCCCCATGGTTAGATTTTGATGGTAGTGTCTTCCTTCTCGTGCAAAAATAGTTTTGGCTACACTCTCTACTTTTTGTGTTTATACGTCGGATAAAGGATGATGCTTAGCTACCCCTCGCGGAAACAACGCATCAAACAACTCTAGGCTAGATCTGTGAATTACCCACTAACTACCAACTGAAAAGGTCAACAAATCAGAGGACAAACTAAGTCATTTTCTTTTTTTTTGTAGCAGGGCAGTGTTGAAGAGGGGAATGATTAACAAACTAAGACTACATCTCCTTACAACTTGATCAGAAATCCATGTTTTTAAGACATGACTTAAGCCAATTGAGCTTTTTTTTCAACCTGCCATCGACAAGGGATTACAAGACATAAATGAAAGAGCAACTAAAAGTTGACTTTTTTGAGAATGTAACTTAACAAAAACGGCTGTTATTGTGAAAACCCATTTTTTCTGCTAGTGAAATTGAGAAGTACAGAGACTAGCAAGCAGACAAAATATTCTATTGTTTGGGTCGATTCAAAGTCCCCTCATCCATGGCTTGTTATGTGTTTTTGTTTCTCTGTAGACTGCGTTATGTGCGTGTTACAGACAGGTTGGGGATACAGACAGACATGGCAGGTAAATACAGATGCCAGGAGATATTGGCACATCGAGGACCACTGTGAAAGTACCTTGACATTTTCCTCAACTGTTTACTGCCACTCACTTGGCCCCACGGCCTGCGGCGCTGCAGCCACTGCTGGTCGTCATGATGTGGGCGTGGCGTATTTTTAGCACACTAGCTAAGGTGAGCTAGCAAGCTAATCTAAGGCATTCACTTCCAACACTAACTAGTAGTGAACCAGCGGGGTAGCTACATCTTATCTTCTGACTGATTGGCTTAATTTAGGCCTATGTGTGGTCGGCTAGCTAGCGTACAGTCATCTTTCCACGCGTTTACATGTTCTTGGGGGGGACTAACTAGCTGTTTTTGCCTATGCTCAGCATTTTAGCTCGACAACGACATCGACAAAAAAATCAGCAAGGGGGATCGATAGCCAACAATGACGAAATAAACGTTAGCTGAGCAGGATCGCCCCCTTTCCACGCCTTAAGTTTCGAGGTGTTTGTTTTCTTTCTCTTCTTTTCTTCAGTCGTCACAACCTCCGACTCGCCCTGCTGCATGCCATGTCAAGATAAATCGACAATCCAGCTGAAGTCCTCCGTTCTTTCAGTCGACATGTGGCGTGTTCTGTCTCCCGGTGGGCCCATATTTAACGGCGTGTCGTCCAACGTTTTTCCCGTCTGGTTTCTTTGTGTGGTTTTTCGGGACAGCTAATAATGGTACACACACACACACACAGCAGACTCGTCGAACCACAGCCTTCCTCAAAATGGCTGCGCCGTCAACTACAAAGATGTGACGCGTGTGGACATGTGACCGCACGAGGAGAAAAACAACATCACAAAAAAAAAAACCTTGCTCAGACAGATGCAGCGCGCAGAGCTGTCAATCAAATCTGCCACAACCCTTATATGGGCATAGCCCCACTCATCATTATTTACACTCGCGTATGAATACAACAGGTTTTAATATCATCCAGGTGACTTTACATGTGTTATTCTTTTCTAAATCAGCTGATAACTCAGAGTTTATGTCCCCTTTTCTCTAAAATAAACGTCTGTAACCACTCCATTACAGCTATGAACACTGTTAGAAACTATTACAAATAAATATTATTTAAAAATAAAGATCTCGGGTAACACGGTTAATAATGACTCATCAGGTGTTTAAAGTCAGTTTCCTCTGATGACTCGTTTGAGCAGTTTGACGGAGAGAGACTGAACAGACACTCACATACATGGTTAATTTTATACCGTTATGATGCCGATCTCTGTTCAGAAATGTCATATTTTAAATGTTTACATCACTGCTCATCAGATTTAGGCTCATACTTGCCGTTTTAAAGTATGGTTTTAATTTTTTAAGACTTTAAATCGGTAATGACCCCAACTTGTCCATTAACCACCATTCATTCAGATGGAATGATTTCACCCAGAAAGGGGCGGGGCCGGCATCGTTTTGGCAAAGTACCCGGATGGGTTGCTCTCATGAATAAAATCCGATGAATTATAAACCCCCCTCATGTGGGAGGACATGAGGTCACTAACTAATCAGATGTATCTCGTTTTTTGAACCAGGCTGTAAACATTGTTTTTTTTTAACCGTCTTTATTCACAAATTTAACATATACAAAAATGTTTATACAAACTCTTAAAGAAGATGAACATACAACAGCAAAATAACCAGGCTGTAAACATGTTAATTCCTGTGGTAAAAACGGGCTTTTTTTGGCTGTGGGTTTATGGCACTTCCGGTGCTTCTGCAGCCAGCCTCAAGCGGAACCTCGAGGAACTGCAGTTTTTTTTACTTCCGCATTGGCTTCATTTTTCGAGACCGGAGGTTGCCCCTTGGTCAAGATTTATTATATGAAATCATATTTACACATTCCCAGGTGGTTAAACAGGGGACAGATGTGATATTCATGTGGGTTCCAGCACATTCAGGCATAGCAGCAAATGAAAAGGTGGACAGGTTGGCAAAGGAAGCTGTAAAGAAAGAGAGGATTGATATTAACATAAATATTAAAATAATTTAAATAGCACTCTACATATCATTGGAAAACATTCATCCGGTCTTTGTGAGATATGCAATCTAGCAGAAACAGTTGAACATGTAGTTATTAAATGAAGAAAGTATATAATATGATGTCAGAAATGGAGAGAGAGGGACTCGTAAGAAGAGATTTCAAAAGTATTTTGGAGTGTGGGGAGAGAGGGAGAGGCCGAAGATGCTTGTTTAAATATCTCTTAAGAACAGGTTTATTGAGGAGGATTTAGGAATGTGAGTAATAATTAAATCCAGAAATTTAAATTAAATTAAATTGAAATTCAAAACAGAAATTGAGGAGGATTTAGGAATGTGAGCAATAATTAAATCCAGCAGATGGCAGTAATGCAACTTTTTGGATGCCAGCTGCCAATAAAATCCAAAGAAGAAGAAGAAGACACGTGACCGAGTGGGTGTATTTAAGCTCCTGGCGCGAGATTCACAGAGAATATTCAGTCAAATCAATCAGGTGTGTCCCGCGAACGGTAAGGTGGTTTAACTTTTACCATAGTTAGTCTTCACCGGGTATCCTCAGTTTATATCTGCCGTGGTCGTTGCTACTTAGGGTTCTAGGTGCGTGAAGTCTTTGTCGTGGTCGCTTGGTTTAGCTGAATGTTGACCTACTTACCAAGCGGAGCTGGCGACTCATTTAGGGTTGAATGACGCGGCATTTTGAGTAAAATACGATCAATTTAGCCGCGTGTTATTCATCTTTCATCATCATTACATTTTGTATCTATGTTTTCAATTCTCGTAAACAGCATTTATTCCCCCAAGTGTGCGTCATAGCCTTTATGCTCACGTTGTACGACAATGACGTCATGTTAATAATTTTCCCTACCAGGTTCTGTGAAGAAAATGAGTTTCGGTGCTAAGCTAAAACACAACCAGCAGAGGTCTAACGAGAATATCAAGGTGAGTATTTTCTTAAGAACTTAGAATAAATATTCAGTGTTGAGTTTCAATGAGTTAAGTACGTGAAACCAGCATCCGTCTTAAAAGCACTTTAGTTTGTGTTGATGAATTTATCAACCAGGTATGTTGACTTCAGTGAAGGTAAATTAACTCCTCTTTTCTGCATTGCCATTGTTCATCTTGGTCATACCTGTGCTGTTTCTATCACAATTGTTGTTCTGCTTGGAAGTAAGCTTCTCTTAGGGTAGCAATATTAAATGACTCTTTTTAATGAAAGCAGGCTAACATTTAAGTACTGAGTGTCAAAGTTCATTTTGACTGTATGCAAACTCTCTTTCCCTCAGAACAGCATCAATGTTCATTAAATAGACGTAATGACGCAACTCTATCCTGTTAAATTTAAACCAAAGTGATTTTTAAACCACTGTCCACCCAGTAGTTAAAGACAGTCTCCCCCACAGCTTAAACTCACCTTTCACCTTTCATGTAGGTATGAGACACACTAGCAGTCTTGCGGCGGCGCTGTGGCCAAACATTAACAAAGTAAACTGTTTGGCCGGTCTGTAATGAGCCTGGACGAGAAACTTTCCCACGACTGTTTAAGTAGCCAAGCCCTCCCCCTGTTCATACACCTGTGGTCCTGTTGCACATGGCAGCAATGTTGTTTACCCACTTCACCTATAACCCCTCCCATGGTAACAGTATAACTAAAGTAAAGTGATGCTAAGCCCTAATGATTAGACATCCAACGAGATCACAGGTCGTTGTAGTTTCCGTGTGAGCTCGAGGCTCATCTTGGAAGGTGTTAAACCCTCTTTACTTCTTATTCAGTAATTTTGTGTTCTCCTCAACTGAAAGTTCACTCTGTGCTTTTGTTTTGCAGAGCTTCTTCACACCTTCTCAGAAGGCAATGGGACCGCCCAGGCAATCTCTGCAGGTCCTCCAATTCTCCGCTGTCAACCAAGACTTGGGAAGGTCGGCTCAGGTATGCAGTAGCTTCTTGCTGGAAGTAATTTCATCTGACTATGATGTCTATTTAAAAAAAAAAAAAAGTTTCTTATTATAAACCATGGGAAGTATGGCATAACCTGACCAACTCAAAGGCTCAGAGTCTTATTGTTTCCAAACAAAGAGCACTGATGAGGTTTTTCTCTGTAGATGGGTAAAGTCAATCCAAAACGCAAACAGTGGAGTGCAGAACAAACGAGAGGCCCAAAGAGGGTGAAGGTTGAAGTCAAATCCACACAAACTGAAGAAACTCAGTGTTCAACTGATGGCATTTCCAATGAAGCGTATGAGCTTATGGTCAAAGGTAGGTGGAGATTTCATTAAATTGACCCCCAAAGTTACTTGGACTTTACATCCTAAATCAATGTTGTTGTTGTTGTAGAAACTCCACCTTCCACATACTGGAAAGAAGTAGCAGAGGAGCGGAGGAAAGCCTTGTACAATGTTCTACAGGAGAATGAGAAGGTGAGTTACTAATCACTGAGACGGCTAATGTTTAGCTGTAAATTGAGCCTTTCCCACGCTCCCACTGACTGAGTCAGCCTTAGCTGGCCTGAGCCCAGGTGGCAGTGAATTTAGAAGTAACATGAGGTGAAGCGTACCTAATACCAAATTAATGGCAAATCCTGTAATTATAAAACCTGTACATTTATATTTGAAGAGCTAAAGTTTCACCTTGCGGCCCACGAGAGTTCTGAATGATTCTTGGCTGCTTAAAGTTCACATTTTTTAAATGGTTTTGTTATTCTGCTTTCTTTGCCTTTTTTTAAAGCCTGCTGTCTTGTTTTTGTTTAATTCTTTTACCAGTTACACAAAGACATAGAGGCCAAAGATGAACAGATAACAAAGCTAAAGTGTGACAATGAAGAGCTGCAGGAGCTGGCACAACATGTCCAGTACATGGCTGATATGATTGAGGTAAACAATTTCCTGGGACATAAATATTGGGACTATTCAGACAGGGGACAACTGTACTTATCTTTACATGGATCAGTCTAGACTGCAGAAGGACCTGTGTACTTGTCACTAAGATTGAAATATTGTCATGTGTTTTTTTTTTTCCCCATTCTAGAGGCTGACTGGAAAGAGCCCTGATAATCTGGAGGAATTGAGGGATATTGCCCTTGATGCAGATGATGATGACGACGAGGATGAGCAGGAGGACAATGGGGACGTTGCAACTCAGAGCGAGGACGAAGACTCGGATTACAGCGACGAGGAGAGAGAAGATCCCTCAGACCATGAACAACTTGACCCCTCAGATCAGGATTGACTGAAACTGGTCGTGTGTGTATAACGGGACTTTGAACTGCGTGCATACGTTGGCACATTTGAACTGAAGTGTTCTCTACTGGCAAAACATGGCTATCTACTTGACTGACTTTTCAGAGACACGGGTACATTCTCTGAATTGATGCTGATTTTATTTTTTAAGGAAACTGATTGGAGCTGATTTTAGTTATTGTGGAAGTAAAAGATGTTCAAACTAAGATGGTGAGGGATTATTTTGGAGACACAGAAGAAGAAATGTTTCAGTAAAATCAATCAAGTTCCAGGGTCCTGGTGTTGTGCATGTGGTCCTTCAGTTACTGTAGCTGGGACTAATGCAATTGGTCATAGCCATTGTTAATCATTTAATATCCCTGCCTTGTGTATTATAATACAACAATGTGAGCCCTGAAACAGTTTTCCTGTCGGGTGTAACTGTCAAGTGTTTTGGTTTACAATGTGAACTTGTGCGTTTTATTGCACTGTACATAAAACATGTAAAATAAACCCTTTTTTAGATCTACATGTTGAAGCGGTGTCTGAAAGCAAACAACAAGGTGACTAAAATACACCTGATTGATGTTCCACTCTGCCTCACTTGGAATGATCTTGTTAAAAAGCCTGACACATTTGATTATCAGACATCCCCCCCCCCCCCTTTCATTTTCAAGTAGCAACATGTACCTGACACAACATTTAAAATGGGTCCTGCAGTCAAAGTTAAAAAAATATTGTTACGCTGTCACCCCCTCCTCCCTAGAGTCATGAGCACACACGTTGCTGTGACTAAGACAAAGCTTCAGTGTTTAGCCAGATTTGCGTCGGTCTTGAAACCTCTGCGTTCTGACCTTTCTCCATTTAAGAGACTCAAACATTTATCCTAGTGGATTCTGGTTGTGGTGCTTATTAGGTCAGGTAGAATAGGTTCTCAATCAGTTTGCTTGCCTGCTTTCACCTGTTGGTCTGGCATTTTCAAAAAACCATCTTGACGATGCCTGCGCTAGTCAGAACAAAAACAAACTTTCCCGCACCGGAATCCAAACTAAGTAGGACTGACGGCTGCGTAGTAGAAGCCAGCACTTCAACATTGCATCTATCTTTAATGTCTGACTTAGTAAGGCAATTTTATGATTTAATTTAGTAAATATTAGTGATGTGAAAAGCAGTTCTTTTCAGTGTACTGAATCAGTTCAGTAAAGTGATTCGTTCAAAAGATTTGTTCACTGAATCGTTCAGTACTTCTCCGCAGCTCTGTCTGTGAATCAGAATTTAATAAGCTGAAACACGGCCGAACGCTTAGTTCTGCTCGCGATCGTACTGAGAACAGCCGGTGGTGAATAATAAACCAATGAGCTGAGAATTTAGTTGGATAAAGCTACAGTTTGCAAACTGAAAGCTGCTAAAACAATCACATTAATTTTCCCCGACCGTTCCGTTCAGTACGTTCACTGAACGAGAGATCCGCCCTTCCTCTCAGTTCGTTCAGTGAACGTGATTCATGTCGGAGCTCTCGTTCAGTGAAGGAAGAGGAAGAGCGGAACTGAACGAGAGCTCACACACGAGAACGAGAGCACACACACACACACACACACACACACACACACACTGACTGTACTGACTGAGGAGAGGAGGGCGGGCTTTGAGTGACTCTTACGGTCTAGAGAGAGAGACACGAGACGGGAGAGAGGAGAGCGCAACTGAAGTTGAGAAATGAACGACTCTTTTCAGTAAGTGATTCAGTTCAGTTCGTTCACCCAGATGATTCGTTCGTTTTGAACGAATCCTTCACGAACTACACATCACTAGTAAATATACATATTGGACCTTTAAGCCTTCCCTCAAAGTGAAATGTATACCACTTATGTGAAGATCTTTGTCCCCCAAATGTAGAGTAAAAACAGTCCAAAGAATCTTTGGTGTTGAAAGACATTTGACACTTTCTGGTTAAATTATGCAAAAATAAACTTTATTGCAACTGCTGTTAATGAACAGAGGAAATACTGACAGCAGATAAGAATAGTATGCAACTAAATAGACCTAAACAGAAGCTATTGATATATTGATCCTGAGATTGAACAGGATCAATTTCTGCAAATGTATAAAGAGTAATTAAGTCTCTAGATGTGTTTGTGTGCACATTCTGACAACTTAGTTAACAGTGTTGAACAGCCAACAAGTCAACTTATCTTAACACTGATCTGCTGCAAGTTTGTAAAAGAAAGTAGCTCACTCAAGAAAGAAACACTGAATGAGTGGATGAAATAGATACTGAACCAAAATACTCTAATGCTATTCACGTTATGGAAGAAATAAAATTCATTATTTAAAATATGGACCATGTTTTTCAAAAGGCTGTAAGGGAAAAAAAACAAAACATTTGCAGCTTTTAGTAACAACTTCACACATTTACAGGTTATAATACAAAAGAAAAATACATTTCATAAAAATATTACCACTTGTTTTTAATCAGTATGGCTTTCGGACTGTGCAGTTAGAACCAAATGTAACACGTTCTTATGTTATGGGTTTGTCTTATTAAGTTGTGCTTCTAAAGATAAGTCTGAGTATCCTGGCCAAAAATGCAAATAGTGTGTTGAAAATACATTCTCCTTAATGAATTATGAGCGTTTTTTTAAAAGACCAGTTTAAAAATTAAATCTTCCTTTGGTTATAGTAAATCCTCTAAGTAATAAAGTAACATTTCTAATATATAATGTCTCATTAATTTGGGACCTTTAATGGGATAAGAAACCTACCATACCATCAGACTATTCTCCAAAATAATTTATCTATTATAATCCATTCAAAATAAACTCCGATTTAAGTCACGCATTAAATAATTTGCAAGGAAATAACATGGAGTCCTTTTTTTTCTCAACAATAAACAATATTTCAAATACTAGACCTGCTCCAAAATGAACATAAATACACAACTCATTTACATAACAATGCCTTCTGCACTATTACAGTATAGCTCCAAAAAAATATTAGCTTTAAGAAGGAGTGAATAATAAATACAACGTGTGAACAAAAAGTGAGTTTTGTCGCTGTGCACTAGCACAAGACTCAGTAGTTGGGACTAGGCGTTTACCTCGGGTCAGTTTTTCCCACATCACAGTTAGAATATGAGGATTTAAAACAGACCAAAGACATACCAAACAAAAAAACTTCATTCTGCTGCTTCTCAAAGAAAATACCTTGTCCTGCTACTAGCTCACAAACTCAATGAATGTGCAATTAGGCTAACACAACCAACTCTGAAACTCTCTGTACAGCTGTGAGAAAGTTCATCATCCTCAACCAGAATTTATTGCCCTCGACTGGCTCTGTACCTGCTAGGAAAAAACACATTTACAAAAAGGGTGAACTTGTGGAGCCCGCCAGCTCAACCACATCAAGGCTCAGATGGTCGAAGCTAACTTTATCAAATACTCGGTGCAAAAGAGTCACGTATGTACAAAAAAATTGCACTTGTTCAACTGCAAGTATGAGAAAAATCTGATATAAACTGCTGAGTTTTGAGGGTACTGTGCTGACCTCTTTCACCAGTGTTTTTAATCTTTTCCTCAACTAGCTTAGCTTAGCATAGCCAAGCGTAAACTGGGGATTTTTTAAACTGCACCACTTCCCCTAAAAAAGCCATTCTCAACATATTTATGGTCCTCCTTGCCACAAAACACACATCCTTCAGCCATACAAGAATCCCTGAAACTCAAAAATGGAACGTACTAGAAAACAGAACTTAAAAAAAGTATTTTAAATACAAGCACATATATTACACCAGCGGTGTAAAATATGCCATATTTACATGCTTTACAACAGTGCAAATCTTTCGAAAGCGCCGAAAAAACAACAAACTAAAACTTGATAAACAGTGATTATACAAAGATCAAAGTTAGAATACTGCCTGACACAACCAACTGTGTAACAATCAAGATGATAATTAATCTGAGTAAGTGATACAAGTGTTGTGTGCAGTGGTTGATAGCTCGTTGGAAAAGGTAATGTGAAGATGCATTTCTCAAGTTCTGGTGTCCAGAGTCTTTGAAGTGACTTTCATCGGCTTTGTCATCCAGTCAAACTCGTGTAATCCAGTTAAACTCAACATGAGCGGTCTGCCTGGCTCAGGAGGCAGGGAGAGGTTGAGGAGGGGGATGGAGAAGATGGGGAATGAGGGGTGTGTGTTTGTGTGCAGGAGGGTTATAGGTTGTGTGTGTCTTTGTGGTTAAGATCGTTTATTTGGTGTTATTTCCTATCAGGAAGCAGTATAAGTAAGAACAGTGATCTTATAGTGGAGATTGTTTAGTCTGTGCCAAAATCAACAGATTAAGAAAAAAAAGTGATCAGTCGTTAACAGCCCTGTGAGGTGTGCGGTGCGGTGTGGAGGTGAAGCCGAGGGGCAGTGATGTCCTCAGAGGCTGGGCTGAGATGAGATCTGTTGTGTGTTTTGGTGGCACAGTGGCTCAGAAGGCAGTGGTGACGGCGTTTCCTCGCCGCATGCCCAGACGGATAATCTCCCTCGGCACTGTGTCCAGCTGCTCGTACGCCAGACGCCCCTCCTCACCTGCAACCAACACAATTGTTAGCCATAAAGCAATATGCCAAAATGCACTTGAAAAATAGTCCAGCTTCAGAACAAAAGTGGATTAGGTATGGGAACACATCATTGTATTAATTAACAGCATTAAAAACTTCATCAGTTTATGTTTATGAGCCAATGAAAGCTCTGGTAAGGTAAAACTAAAAAGCTGTTTTTAATACCACAGTTTACAAATCCATGCGTACAAATTTGCAATCTGTGGGCACAGTTTTCTAAAGTGTGTGGACAGTTTTGCAAATTGTCGGCAGGTTTTCATGGACTGTGAGCATATATTTGCATTGCAAAAAAGTGGTCATAGATTATAAATCTTTAGGCACAGATTACAAATCTGAGGGCACAGATTATAAACCGTGCGCACAGATTTGTAAACTGCAGGAATGGATTTACAAATGGCTTCAGATTTTTTTCTTACCTGAGCTGTGCAGGGCTTTGTAAATGTTAGCCCCCCCCCTTTGTACTTTTACTTTGTCAATAGAGGGTTATATGGTTTGAATAACCAACACTAAAAATAAACAAACTAACTCATGTTCACTTTATTTGGCTGTCTACTCGCCGTTACATTTATAGTTTCTGCTTATAATATGTCTACACTCATGCACTTTAACTTATGTCAATACTGTCCATTTATAACTCTGTTTTTGTACATTTACATTTAATCTTCCATATTTCATTTACAACTATTTATGACTCTGTTCTTGCACATTTACATTTAAATTTCCTATTTAAGACTAGTAATGCTAAGTTAAATCCTGGTTGTATATATTCACATTCTTAGTTTTTATATTTTTAGTACTTATTTACTCTGTATTTAATATTATATTATGTTTATTTACTAATATTGTGTGTTTAGACAACCTGCTGCTGTAACACCACAATTTCCCAGTTTGGGATCAATAAAGTAATTCTATTCTATTATTCTATTCTAAAGCAAATTTGTCTGGGGATGCTGTACACATCACATTTAAATACATCATATCAGTATTTGTAAACTTTATGGCAGTTATATAATTAATACAGTTCAGGAATAAACAAAAGAAGTACAGGTTTTCAAGGGGTACAAAAAAAAGATGATTTGATTTTCATGCATTTGTAACTCACCAAATGTGAGCAGGGTTTCTATGGCGACATGGCGAAGCTCTTCATCAGCTGAGTCACAGAGTGCTACAACCGCCCTGATGCTTTCTACTGCCTACAGACAGACACAGAAAGCTCTGTGAGAAGGCTAGGCTACTTGTCAAAGTAGATAGAAGACACACATTGGCTAATTTAAAGTAATTGTGTCTTTTTTTATACAGAAAATCATTTTTATAACTATTACATAGCTCTTTAGGCATACATAATATAACATGTTTGGCAGGATAGCAATTCAGATAAAGTGGAAACATTAGTTTGTCCTCTGCCCTGACAAATACCTTGACCTTGTCATTTGTACTCTTGGGTCTCATTTTTAAAATCATCATAGAACAATCATAAAATACAGTAACGTGTGTAATACATTTTAATTAGAATGATGACATTATTTAGGCATTAGCTGCTAGTTCACATTACTTCACAGTGTTGAACGGCTAGACATGTTTTTTTAATCAATTTAAAGCAGAAATCTACTCCAGGTCCACCTTCATAGAACATGCACACTTCATGCCACATGTAAAGTGAAAGGATAATAGTTTACACCCTACTCTCTATACAGTCTACAGATTTATACTGGAGTCACACGTCTCATGGCCGCTAAAACATGAGAATAACAAAAGCGTAAACTCCTTAAATGGACATGACATGTTATGCCCAATGTAAAAAAAAAAGAGGCTTTACTGAGCCTCAAACCGGCTCCGAGTTTCACAGTTTCAGACAGTATAGCTGCTTTTAGAGGTCACTGACCTGCAAGCAGCTCAGTGCTGAACAGGCCGCCCTCTGGCTCTGACCTCCAGCCTCCGACAGCGCCTGAGTGTAGCACTCCACCGCCTGCAAACACACACACACAAACATTCAGACATGGCTATGGGCATCTGTCAAAACTATTTAAAATGTTTTACCCCTCAACAAACAAACACACACATATCTGTCAAACACCCCTCCCCCCTCTTTAGTACCACTCACCCTGTTCCTGAAGTGGCTGCGTGATGCTCCTGCAGAGAGGTAGTCGGCTGCTGCCGTGTTGACCTGAGGGTCCTCCGCTGTGAGCAGGGAGGCCAGGGCCCTCAGGGTGCTGCTGATCGGCCACAGAGAGGACACGGGCACCTCCTCCATCTCTGCTAGACAGCAGGAAGAGTCTCCACTGTGTAGAGCCTCCGCAAACAGCTCTGAACGCGACACAAACACAGAAACATTTGAAACTGATGTGCAGAGAATCTAATGCAGGAGCTTTTTTGCATAACTTAACCTACTTTATCCCAAATTGATATCTTTTGAGTTTGTTTGTTTTTAAAAGAGAAAAATGGAATTGCTCAGTGAGGGAAATACAGTATGTAAAGTTCTCCATTGTTCAGCTATTTCTAGTTCAAACTCTGCCTGTATCCCACCACCTGTGTTACAGTCAAATACAGATTTCAGCTGCACGTGGCATTTTTTGAGTTATTTATGATGCAAAAAAAAAACTATTTAATGTCAATTGGTCTTAATTATAAAAGTGAAATCTGATTTGATCCTTCTGCTGGATTTAAACAACTCTGTGGCAAAGAGGTGTAGATCGGCACATAAAGCAGAATAAAAAAAAGATCTGAGCAGAAAAGATTCTTATGCAGCTTACCCTCTCTGGCCAGGTGCAGCAGGTGTGTCTCCATGTCCTGAACTTCATGCTGGAGGATGTAGCTGTGGAACTGAAACACGGTCAGGACGTCCTGAGAGAGAGCGGCGGCTGGAGGACTTTGTGCCGACACCAGGTCGCTCCTGTCCACCATCTCGCCCACCACGATACCAATCACTGGGGAACACAAAAAGAAATCAGTTTTTATATGTTTTATAAATATCTGGACAACTTACATAAAAAGAGAAATTTAATACATGTTTTAATTTGTCCAAAGTAAGACAGATGACATCCAGCTTCTGATTTCACAAACCTTCTATTTGTGTAATTTTGTTCAGTAGTGTATGTAGTAGTGTGTAAGTAGTGTATGTAGTCTGTAACTATTCTTTAATATAATACATTTTAGAGACTCAGGTACAAACTGCATTCATTTACTTTAACAAGAATGAATACAAGCTTCAGTCTTGCATAATAGCCTTACTGTCAGTGGTGGAAAATATCCAAGTACATTTACTACAGAGCTTAATTTTTATAAAAACAACTGAATTGAGGAAAGAAAATCCTTCAGATGAAAACGTTGCCCTGTTTTAAAATAAAGTTGCTCATAGTGTCAGCATGGAGGCCAGGCTGTACACAAATAGATACAGGGACATTTTGTACCACGTACTAAGGAAATTTGAGGAATAACCGACCTTAATATCAATAACCATGTAAGTGTACACTAAATCAAGAAATCTTTTTGCACTATATTTTAGTTTCAGCAAGCCACTTGGTACTACTCTGCACTACTTCAACCCAGCACATACATGTTCTTCAGCCTGCATTGCACTGATCAGCGGTTTGAGTCTGCAGGCTTTAAAAGAGACAACAAATACAACTAAAACTAAAAAGATGAGCAATTGTTAACAGCGATTGTGACATGCCATTTAATGTGGATACTAGATGATACTTTTATGGACCAGCATTCAGAGGGACAAAACGTCTGCAGATGGAGAAGGTCCTCACATCGTTCAGCTCCTGATGAGCAACTTTATTTTAAACAGGGCAACGTTTCCATCTGAAGGGTTTTCTTTCCTCATTTCAGTCGTTTTTATAAAAGTCCAGCTCTACTGTAAAATGTACTCCCACTGACAAGACTTAAAATAGCTTTGGCTACACAGTCCCTTTCACTTAACCAGTCGAGTGTTTATTCCTTGTAACCACATTCTATTCTTAGTAACTACAATGATCTCATTTCCCCTCAGGCACAGTTTTTTAAAAATGATTTACAAACCAAATCAGTTTCTCTGAATCTAACAGTTATTCAAACACACAGACAAGACTATGTTGGCAATAAAAAAAAAAGCTGTTATTTTAAGTGAACCCTCTGGCTTGTTTGTAGAAAGAAAACATGATCCAACCTGTGTGAGCACTGTGTGGGTGTCTGTCCTGCAGCAGTGCTGTGTAGTGCTGGTTCATATGTTTGAACACTCGGTCCAGCGTGGTGTGGAAAAGTCCTGCAGACCCGCTGCACTCTGACCACAGAGTCATCAGCTGCGGGCGCTCAGCCAGGCCCGGGAGGACTGGGGAAGGACGAGGACAGAAGACAAGGTCAGACGCTACAAAACCCTCAGAGCAGAAAGTTGTTTTTTTATTGCATGTTATTAATCTAAATACACAGCTATATGAAACACAGACTGCTTTAGAGCCACAACTTGTAGAAAAACAGCCATACAGCTTCCTGGTTTCCACCTACCGTCAGCAGCAGATGTGATCGCTCCCAGTCTGTCCACACTGATCTCTGCCAGCTCCTCTAACAGCTGAGTCTGTGCAGAGAGTTTGAGGAGGAGACTGCGACGCTGCCACACACTCACCCCACCGCTCAACAACTGCAATCACAAGAGAAACAAAAGAAATGTTTTATTCTTCTGTAGGCTTCTCACTTGTTATAAAAACATGAATACATGTCATTTATAACCATTAACACAGTATATAACTTACTAACTAAAAAGCATGATGTAAGATGTGAGCTTCACCTGTATGATGTGATTGCAGTACTGGAGGTGGATGACAATAGCTACATCCAGGTTCTCGTTCCCCGTGGTAAGCGGCAGGGGACTTCCTGCCACGCTGTTTCCCACTCCTGTGTCCTCTGTCAAGGCTTCACTCAGGTGTCCTCTGGCTTCTGGATGCTGCCCACTGAGAGAGAGAGAAATACCCAGATTCACCACAGGGGGGCAGAATAACACATCGCTCTCTCTCTCTGTCTGTCTAGTGTTTTAATAGCACATACAGTACTTGAAAACCAGTGCTTTCATGAATGAAGATCTGAACATTTATTGACTTTAAAACAAAGCACACATTTCCCTACCAACACTTAACACTATTTTATTTCCATTGTCAGTTTAGAGGCTTCTAAATAGCAGCAACCTCAATAGCACATTAACAAAGTTTACTTGGTGCCAATGTCTGCCGACACACGGCATGGTTTTCTGTCGTCCACTCACCCGATTCTTTCCCCGTCTGTATCAAAAAGTGGCGACCTCTGTGGGAGGCAGAGGATGGCGTTGTCGTCTCCAGTGTCCTCGTCATCGAAGTCGGACGTGTTGAGGAAGTCAAAGCTCTCCAGGGCGCTCTCCACCGTCAGACTGAGGCTGGAGGAGCGGCTCCTGTGACCCGGGAGACGGCACTTTGAGGAGGAAAGGGCGGTGGGAAGAAGAGACGATGGATTAAAAAACGACTCATTTTGGAAATCCAGGAGGAAATTAAACTAACTCTGTCTACAACAGTGGTTCCCCAAAGTGGGGGTCGGGGAGATGCCTTCCAATAACAAATAAAAATGTACAATGATTTTAAATAGCATATTTTATCAAATAAAAAGAGACAAAAACAAACATTTGTTGACAGAAAAAACAACCTTATGTTTAGCCCTCACCCTTTATAGTTGTAGTTCTGTTGATTAAAGGCTTTATATGTGATTTTTTGATCCAGCAGATGTCGCCCTTGAGCACCAGCATGAAACCAAAACAACTCGCGCTGCATTGTTGTGTTAGCATGCTAATGCTAGTGATCTTTATTATGCTCGTATCTTCACACTGCATGTAAATTTACCTGAAATGAGCGTGATCTAGAAACACAGTTAAGCAGTGAGTACAGTATGTTATTCTTCTTTTCTCTAGTCCCTCAATTAAACAACTTTTATACACGAGGGGAGGAGTCAGCCGGCCGTCCCGGCGATGTAAACAAACTGAAGATAGGACTCTGAAAACTCTGAAAACATCACAGACAGTGGGACTCGGGTGTTACACCCATTGTAGACAGTCATGACTCACAGAGTTATTTTCAGAGGATATACTTGATTTCTATTATATTTAAGTGTGAAAAATCACATAAAAAGCCTTTAACTTGAAAGTAGTCATAAAATAACTAAGTAGTACACAATACATGCTCGTATGTGTAGTTTCTAAAACAACTTTAAAAGTTTTGTTTACCTGTCCTATTTAAGCATTTTTTTTACTCAAAGTCATTAGAAAAAAAAGGACAGAGGGGGGGTCAGTCACCTTGAGCAGGTCCTCCAGACGCATCACTTCCTGCTCCAGGTCCTGCAGCTCGCTGCAGCGGTGGGTCAGTGACTCGAGTCTCATTAACAGGCTGTGGATGGCCTCCTCCAAGCTGCTCTCCAGGAAGGCCCTGCTCCCCTCTCCGGCCCAGCTCAGACTCCCTCCTCCTCCTCCCTCCGTAGAGCTCCCGCTCGACGACACGATCTCTGAAGAGGTCAGCCTCTTCACGAGCTGCCGGGTCAGACTCCCTGCCTCCTCTGTGTCCAACTCCACGGGTTTGAGTTCATCGACGTGGTCAAAGAAAACGTCCTCGGGAGCCACGGTGGAGAGGTGACTGTCGGAGCAGAGCGACGACGGAGCAGCCGATCCACAGTTAGACCCAGAGTTTCTCTGTGACTCTGTTCTCTCCCACTCCGAGTCCTCCGCCGCCTCGGCTTCATTGCTGGCAAGGCTGCCGCTTGTGCCCCTACTTCCTCTACTCCCTGTCTCCCCATCCTCCTCCTCATACCCCCCCTCCTCCTCCTCCTCCTCCTCCTCATCTTCCTCCTCTAAATGCTCCTCTGCGATAGAGTCTTCCCTCGTTGGGAGAATATGTGAAGAAAGTGCCTCTGTTTCTGGAGGAGTGACCGTGATCTCGGGGTTGGACTGGCTTTGGGAGTGGGAACTGGGGGCGGGGCTCGGGCTGGGCGTGGAACCAGAGGTGTCGGAGAAGGTGAAGGAGAGACGCTTGCACTCGGCCACCCCGCAGCCACCGTTCTCAAAGACGTCGTCTGGTAAAGTGGCCTTAAAGGAGAGACAGGAGGATGAATATGTGTGACTAAAGAGTTGGAAAATGAAAACGAAGAGAAAGTGCATGGCAAAAGTATTCACCCGACTCATCTTCCTAAAAGTTGTCATGTTACATCGGCACAAAGAACAGGGTTGCATGTGCTGGACTAACACAAAATAGTCTTTCATTGGGAGGGGGAGTTAGTATAAGGAGTATTCAATAAAAAATATATAGAATATGTAAGGCTATTTGTGCTACAATGTGGACTCCTTAAAAAACTTAAGGGGCATATCCGGGGGTTGGCTTGAGGTTTATGGGACCACTGAAATATGATCAGCCCTCCAAGTGCTAACTAAATTTAAACTATGATTACAAGCTTCCTGATCAGAGGCAGGCCAGAAGTTAATACAAACTCACCAGGCTGTGTTGTAACAGGATGTAGCTTTTGGGACATTGCAAATTTAGCCATTTCCTCTTTTTGGTGGTTTTGACTTTACCAGATTTGGAAATGCATCTTCTTTTGAGGTCTTAGAAATGAAGCATTAAAGGGATATTTGTTGCCACTTTTTTTTGTAGAATTAAAAAAAAAAAGAGCAATTAATAAAAATGCATTTTACCTTAATGTTAGCAGTTAAAGATTACATAATTTGTGGGGACAGAATGCTTTTAGGACATGTGTGTGTGCCCTTTATGCCACCACCGCATAATTCAAGAACCCCAGTTGGGGCCCCCGTTCAAAAATGTGTAGACAAGCCCCTGAAACCAACTGCCTTATGTTAATGTGCACATCTGACTGATTTTTTTCTTTTTGGACTGCACTTGTCTTTAATCAAACAGCACAACAATTAAAACAAATTTCCTTTTTTTTCTGCAAATGTGAAAAAGTCCAAGGAGGGGTGAATGCTTATGCGAGGCACTGGATAGTTTGAAATCAGTGCATGGAAAGTTAAAAAGAGAAAAAAATTGGAACAAGAGAAGACAGACATGCCTCACAAAAAAACAATCTAACTCCACGTTTCTCTCTTAATTCTTGTGACTGGATCTGTTCAGCTGAGATATAAATCACCACAAGATAAAACTGAAAATAAGATTTAAAAAAAGGAACACCAACAGCTTGAAGCCTGTCATGCAAATAAAACATGCAAAGAGCCACAAAAGTGTTTCTGCAGCCCACTCAATGGGACAAACGTGTCAGCACCCACAGGAGAGTCCATCCGGGGGGCACACAAAAGTCAGGTAAGGAGGAGTCGGGGGGGGGGGGGGGGGGGCCACAACACACTCACATAGACCTCCAGACTCACATAGACCTCCAGACTGGATTTGGGCCTTGGCCGCAGAGAGGCCAGGTCACCAAACGAGCGACTGCGCCTCAGCTTCTCAAGCAGGGTGTCGCGGAGCATGTGCAGGAAGGAGGGGCGCTGGTGCTCCACGGGATATGGCCGCCACTTCTTTACACAATGCACGCAGGCAAGTGGGGACGAGGTGTTGGGGTATTTGAGTGAGTGAGGGCAAAGTGAGTGAGAGACAGGAGGGGATGGATAAACAAGCAAAGTGGGACAGAGTGTGGGTACGGGGGAGTTGAAGTGGAGATGCAAAAGGAGAGTGAGGATAGCAGGGGAAATGGGTGGGGGTTAGTTTAGGGGCAGCACTAGCGTTGCTCATATAAGCATGGTGTATCAGCAACAAAAAAAAATGTAGGTAAAATCATGTAGCAGGGAGCATATTCAGGTTAGTGTGCATGGACTTAAGATGTGTGCAAAATGTCTTTCACCTCTATTTAACCCTTTTATAAACATAAAAAAAAAACATAAATGTGGGTATCTGTGTAGCCGAGGTTGAGATGAACAAAAACTAGTTTAAGCTCAAGGTGTTCAGTGTGTTGGACTCACAAAGAAGGAGGTGTCCTGGAAGGTGGGGGTCTCCGGTGTGCCCTGGCTGTAGACAGACACTCGTCTCTGGAGCGCAGTAGCTTTGCTCACGTTCCCAGATGAAAGAGTCAGGTCCTCGACATCAAAAGGACTGGAGAGGGGAGAATTTTTTTTAAAAAGGCACATTTGTGACCGCTGTCTGTCGACCTCCTTGTCCTCCACAGGGGACATCACTCACACGGTTTAACATAATAAATAAATACGATGAAGTTAACTTTTAGAACTTGTAATGACCATGTTTCACCACCAGAGGGCAGAACACAACCGATAATGTGACTAAGACTTGAGTACAAAATAAATAATGAGACGGTCTAAAGTTTCACAGAAGCATGATAATAAAAAAAAGTGAGCGCTCCATGTATGTATAAATGTCTACTTACTACCAGGTGACCTCCAGATTGAGTTTGATGGTCCCAAGGTCGTTGACGTCCACCGCCACCACCTGAGGCATGGCGGTGAACAGCTCCTTGGTCTCACAGATCACACTGCCTACCAGCATGTGAGTGGCCAGACCCTTCAGCTCAGTCACCTGAGTGTGGACAAAAGATTGCTTATTGCTTATATCGTTCCTTTCTTCACCCTGCGCTGCATTCATCGACTTAAGTATAACATTATAGGCATTAAAGATAGTTTTATCTGGAGTTTTTCCATCACCTTGATGTTAATAAGGTCTGTGATGAGAGGCATGAAGACCATCTCCTCTCCATCCCAACTCTGCCTGGAGTTCACTTCAATCCTTCCCTTCAGCTTCCACCGATGAAGATCTGAAGGAAGGAAGCAAGTGTAAAAATGATGAAAATGTAAATATAATGACACTTATTTGTAGAATAACATATAAAAATATCCTGTCACAAATATTCACATTAAATATTTCATTATGCAAAACTGCATGATATGAAATTCAAATTTGAAAGTTAAGATTCTAGCAGCCCTGTTTTATAAGAAATAAACTTACCTCATATTGGTCTCCAGGACAGAGCCTAGCAAAGCCTGCCAAACCTGTCAGAGAGAGGACATTGATTGGACAGGACACTGATAAATAATAAGTATATATTGTGTTACTGAAAACCCCACAGGATCATTAATTTAATGACTTTTAATAAATATATTTCCCTTGTCTGGATCAAATGTAGGGAAACTCTGTAACATGGTACAGCGTTTCCCACTCGGTCCAGGATTATCTTTCTGAATGGATTCACTCTTATCTCACCTTTCATTTTGATGTGAAATTCCCCGAGCAAGTTCTCCAGCTCGCTCTCGAACGTGCCCATGTTCTGGAGACAAACAAGAGATCAGACTGATTGCATGAGCAGCTCTTTGTTGCACAAGACAGGAAAAACATCAGTGATCGAGTTTATCATGAGGGACTCTGACAAAGTATGTCAACACTGCACTCGAAAAGAGGCGTGATGGTTGGTATAAGCGCTTAAGAAAGGTGATGACAGTTTGTTTGTGTTGTTGGGATTATAGGGCTTTTTTTTCTCCCTGAGATGTGACAACACATGTCAGTGTTTATGAATGACATCATTAGCACTGATCTAAACCTGTGTCCATTGTTTAATGTATAATCTTGCATAATGCAGAAAAACTGTGTAAAGAGGTTCACTTTGTATGACAATGTGAACACGTATGATCCTGAATATCTTCCCTGAAAAACCAAAACAAATTCTCTCTACTATTTCATAAATATCTATAAAATCTATGCCTACACTGTGCCCCAGTTCAAGACGTGGCTAACTGACCTCACCTGTGTACTGCACATGGAGAAAATCCGGTATGGCATGATGGGCAATATTACCAAATGTTTCAGCACCTGGCAGCCTTTTTTTGATTATCTTTCCCCGACTGGACAGAGTTCCCGGACAATAACTGATTTTACTGCTCACAGCTTACCTCTCTTTAAACGTTTGTCTTCAGAAATATTGTGCTAGTGATGCAATGTAGCATAATGTCCTGCAATGTAAGCCCTGTTTTGTTTTTTTGTTTGTTTTTCTGTCTGACTTTGTTCTTTATATTCTGTAAAAACTATGGATTACCACTATGCTTGTACCTCAGTGTATTCCTTGTAGCGGCGGTTGACCTCTGCAATGCTCTCCTTTGTGCCTTTAGTGGAAGGAGAGGATGAAAAAGCCTGCTTCATCCGACTGGCACCTTCCCTCAGACGGCTCTGGATGCAAAAGGCCTCATACAGCTCGTCCACCTGAAAGCACACACACACACACACACACACACACACACACATCTTTAATAAATGCTCCACAAGGACAAGTGTGCACAGGCAAACTTTCCCGGTCATTAGCACTCTCGCACTTGTGTCTTGCACTTATGAAACGAAGTGAGTCTTTGAAGTTTGAAGCCCTTCATCAAAACATCCCTGGGCAGGAAGAAAAGTCCTGAAAAACTTCCAACGGCCATCTAAATTATTCTGGATGTGCTCACATCTCACCGGGATTCATCCGAGGATGCCCAACACAGCTTTAAGCTTCCTGAAGAAGTCCACCACTTCCATCACCAGAACTTCAACCAGAGCAATAATGCACAGTTTTAAGAAAGATTTCTACCAAAAACAGTGTAAATGACGAGCAGATACAGCCGGTATGCATCAGTGCAACTGTAGACTCCAGTAGCAGACGCCCATGCTGTTCCAGTAAGCGACCCCAGTGGGACACTCCCAAAGCGGGGTAACAACAGACGGCGTTTAGAGCTCATTTAGAGACGTCTGCCCAGCTTCGGTTTGCAGCAGCAGACTGATCTAACCCAAAACCCCACAGGGAGACGAGGGAAGTACTCCATCAACATCCTGCTGCCTTACTGTGAGCTGGAAATGTACGAGTTTCAAACTGGAAATGAAATGATCAGGACAAGACAGTGTTGTAACCACGGCGATGATTAGCTGGTATGTGTGGTCAGAAATCTTTAGGGGTTTTCAAATACCTATTCTGATGAAATAAGATGCTTTTTACTTATATATTTATCTTTAAATGACTTCTAATCTCTAACTTTACACATTATCTGATTTCATCTAACACTGTTTAAGAGCTACCACCAAGATCCTGACAGATGTCATGACATCCTTAATTTAGATAGAAGGTAATGACTAAATAGTTTTAATGTAACGGTGTCATTTTTGACTCAAAGTTACATTTCATTAGAATATAAAATGACATTAGGTTGTGTTTGAATAGAGGGAGTAAAGTAGTGAATAAAGTCACTTTCCAGTAACCTTACAGCGCGTTGTTTCACTCTAATATTGTTTTGTAAGGCCCGTGTGAGTACCATTTATACCATTACATCTCTGTGACATATAATGTGCTGTTTCAAGAGCTTGTAAGGCAAAGTCTTAAATATATTTTGTTGTTGTGCTGCAGGGAAAAATCACATCTTGCTAGCTGCTCTTTAAGGTTTTAATTAGAAAGCACTAGTGCTAATGTTAGCACGCTAACTTGCTAACAATCTCAAAGCAGACATACAGATTCTGGAAGAGGTAGGATGTTTGTCAGTACACTATTTAGTTATGCTAACACTCATGCATGCTTACAGTAACTAAATACTAAATAATGATGAGCGAGATGTGATAACGTTTGGTGGTAGCGTTAGGGTTACCAACCGGACCAACAGACAGCACTAGCCCATAAGTTATGCCGCAAGCTTGGCTAAAAATAAGTGCAAATTAGGCCCAAGTTGTAATCAAAATAGAGCTAACTCCTATAACTGAAGTGAAAAGTCCACCAATTCTTCTAAAACAGTGAAAAAAAAACTCTAGCTGTCACTCAAAGTATTTTCTCCAAGAAACCACAATCTTACAACAAATTTTGCAGTCCAAAGCTTTGGCTTCTTGAAAATCACGTATTACCTAAGTGGCAGCCAGGCGAAAAACAAAACACCTCTGGTGAGCCTCATCAAAGGGAAGTATTGCTGCCTGCCTGCCTGACGCGAGCGCTGAAATATTGATGCCTCACGCTCTTTATGGCTCTCATTAGGGAGAAGAGGGAGAAAATGGGCCACTCTGGCTCCTGCCGTCTTGACAGCTTTTCCTGGGGTGTTTGTTTGTGTATCTTTATGTCTGCATCATCTCCTGATAACACGTTCATGATAGGAGTCTCAGACACTGTGTATGTGGACTGGTTTCCATTTGGTGGGTGGGGAACATACTCAGAGTAAAAAGTTAAAGTGGTGTGTTGTGGGGATGTTTTTTGTTTTAGAGGATGGGTAATATAGTCTGGAGATGTTATCATGACTTGTCTTGGCACAAATACACACAAAAACACCAACCCCCTTCAAAATTAACCACCCACACCCCCTCTGACTGGGACCCAGCCCCGTCTGTCTGTCTGTCTGTGGTATGTGGTTTATGTGGCGGGGCCTCAGCAGCTGAGCAGAGCCAACTATTAAATACCCTCCAACCACAACTATTAGTCCCAGCTCTGTGATTGGTACCGATCTGTTTCAGAGCCAAACACTGACAGCTTTAGAACACGTTTGTTTACAGCCAAATAAGGAGAAACATGAGTGATGAACTCCATTTTTGACTGTTGATGAAGTTGAGCTAAAGTCTAAAGAAACACAAATGTTTCCAAATGAACTTTTACACTGATCAGGTCAAGAAATACAAGAATATTAAGTTCAAAGTGATTTGGAAGAAATGATGTGGCTCTGTAACAGAATCAGGCCGTCACTAACCAGGGCTGATGAATAGCCGTCATTCTTCATATGCAATCAGTAATCATATCATTATCAGCTAATTATTTCAACCCCAATTACAATCGCCTCTTTCTGCCTTCTCGGAGATGTCCTCTTGAAGGTCAGCCAAGCCGCCCTCCAGAGGACGGCCGCGAGCATATTGCTCTGCCTCGGGCACTTTTAACCCCCCAAAAAAAGAAGAATGTGAAAAAAAGGCAAAACAAAGAAATGGCAGAATTTCAAATACTGGCAGATGGATAAAATGTGAAAAAAAAAAAATAATAAAAATAAAAATAAACGTTAACACTACGACAAATCATGGGTCTATTTATAACATTTCCACAACTGTCCTGAGTTAAATTAGGCTTTCTTTCTCAAACAATTGCATCAGTTTCCTAAAACCAATTATAAGAAAATGACACCAGTGTTCTCATTTAACGAGCCATTTCATCACAGAAAACGAAATACCTTATTTCATATTCATCCCGTTAAAAAAAAAAAGCATCTGGACCCTCGTAATTAAGAGCAGGCAGCTGTTAAGAGATATTACATTTAAATATATTTCAAATTGAGTCCTCTAATGGACAGTCTCAGTATTAATTACAGCTCAGTGGATGACAAAACCTGCACGGCTCAGACAGCCAGTGAGGGATTAAGGGAGAATCTTTATTGGAGAATCAATTATGCCCTGGGTGGGGATAACATTGTGTTTACATCTATTAAGGCTAAAATATCTGTTTCAGCGCCTGTTTTTTTTTTTTTTTTTAAGTCCTTTGTAAACTAATCCTCCACAAATATGAAATAATAACACATGTTTTTGTGTTTTGTGCTGTCAGAGGTACAATTTGTGCTTTTTTTTTTTTAAATGAGGAATTACTGAGAGTTTTAAAGGATTGTGTCTGTATCTGATTTATATCTGACTTTAAACTCTGGGATTTGAAATATGAGCGGAGAATCTTAAGGATATGGCAGGAATCCTCTTAAGATATGGCCATTATCCTGGATTGTAGGATAATGACACACACACACACACACACACTGGCTTCTTTACAAACACACACACACACACACACACACACACACACTTTCTGCCAGGGGGTTGAATGATTATAAGCAGATTAAAACAGGCGGGCCACATCAAACAGCATCAAACACACAAGACCCTCTCTGGGGAAGTGTGTCTGTTTGTGTGTGTGTGTGTGTGTGTGTGTGGGCGTTCTGTGTGTGTGTGTGTCTGTTGGTGGCATCACTACCATTCAAGGGAAGAAGGGAAAGCAAAAAGGCCCTATATTGGAATAATCATATGCTAAGTAGTCATACTCATTCTGGATTGACTTTGGCACACATTTAACACACTATCTCTCTCTGGGGAGGAAGGGGAGGGGCCTGGCAGCCGCTCACCTCACCTTCAATCTCTGTCACTCGTCTCTGTAATGATGCCCTGCTCACACACACACACACACACACACACACACACACACACACACACACACACACACACACACACACACACACACACACACACACACACACACACACACACACACACACACACACACACACACACACACACACACACACACACACACACACACACACACACACACACACACACACACACACACACACACACACACACACACACACACACACACACACACACACACACACACACACACACACACACACACACACACACACACACACACACACACACACACACACACACACACACACACACACACACACACACACACACACACACACACACACACACACACACACACACACACACACACACACACCACAGATCCCATCCCGTACAGGACATGTTAGGGGTTGTGTTGTGCCACCTGCTCCCTCCACGTGTGCCAATTACTGTTCGGACATCTGCAGGCAGCCGGCAGCACGAACACGAACAAAAGACAGGGCTGATGTGAGTCACAACACAAAACACATACACGAGAAACACACACACATACTAAGAAGCTGCTGATTGATGATTGTTAAGTCATCCCTCACGGCAGCTGTCTTGCACAAAAAGACACACACACACTGAAATGCAGTCCAAAAGAACTCACCCTACCTTACTGTGAACTTGGTTCATTTGAATTGTGGACTATGAACATGAACTAGTTCATATTAATGTGTGTTAACCAAACTTTAAGCGAGCTCTTTTTAAACTTGAACTTGCATAACGATAACCACAATATATACTGGACACGACATTTCCAAGCTGATAAATCTACTCATTGTTGCAAGACAAGCAGAGACACTCTTTTTAAATGGCCTCCACTGACATCCCAACACAAACACATGATTTTAGTGTTTGAGTTAAAGGCTAATTACCAACCTGAGCTCAAAGCATCAGTTCACAATAGAGGCAATCTCTCATTCAAGGGTGGGGCAGCTCTGTGTGTGTGTGTGTGTGTGTGTGTGTGTGTGTGTGTGTGTGTGTGTGTGTGATTTAATGTCCTGGCCTTGAGGCTTTTGTGGTTGGCTGATTCTCTTAGCTGGATGCTCAACAGCTGATCTCACTCAGCAGCTATCTGCTGATACCGAGGTTTGGAAGATGGACCTGCCCCATTTGTGTGAGTCTGTTGTGTGTGTGTGTGTGTGTGTGTGTGTGTGTGTGTGTGTGTGTGTGTGTGTGTGTGCCTGTAAAGCTAATAGCTGTTATGGGGCAGGGTGGGTGGCACAAAGAGCTGCTAGTTGACTTGGCACTGGCAAAAGTTTTATTTATGAACTATTAGTCCTTATCTTTGAATGACTGTAACACACATTTTTAACACTTTAAACAAAACATGAATCCTAAAACTATTGCAAAAAGGAAAAATAAGGTTGACATTAAAGACAAGAACTTTCATCTAACTTTTTTTCATGGCGGTTGGATCGGTCATTTTGATGCATTCAAGGGAGTCAGGAAATGTAAACACTGATTGGCTTTTAACAGCGCCAAGCAGATTTGTCGCTCAAGTTCAAAATTTTGATCTACAATAAACTGATAGCTGGACTTGCATGCAGATATGTGTTAATCGAGGTAAATAAAATGTATTCAGAGAAACACTGATGGGAGTCAGGATGTGCTCTCTATAGGGACGGTTTTTCCTGCATACACCAAAGCCTGCTGTCACATGATTGGTCAATACAACTTACACTACAAACGTACTGCAAACAGAAACCAGAACATAAATTCCAGGCCAGCACCTGCAGGTCCTACATGTTTATGTAGAACCTGTGAATAGAGGTTTAATTCAACAGATATATCAGGAAGAAACAAAATCAAGACTTCAAATTTGACTTAATCATTTAGTGTTGAGCCAATAACCTGCAAACAGTTAGACATCCAATAGAAAGACGAGGTATTTTTAGATGCAAAGAGCACACAGAGTGCTACATTTAACTTACTTTTTAGCTACGCTTCGACTTTTCAGGCTTTTTACCTGCCTGAATGATAAATCAGTCACTCCTTCAAATATTTACAAGAGCATTCAAGTCTATTTTTACGCGGGGCTGAAAGAACAGAAGCAGCTCGTGTTGGATGTTGAGTAAAAAAGGCGTTGAGTGCGTGTTTGTTTTAACTGCATCCTGTACAACATCACACGACAGAATAAACTTTGGATCTGCTTGTGTTTCTTTTTTCTTTGTAACCAAGTTAAATCAGAGTACGCAGGCAGAGACATGTGAGTTTCTAAGACAACCTCGCCTATTTTCAGCTGACTCTCATCAGACGGTCTTTTCTTTTTTTGTTCCCTCCATCTCTCCTCATTTTTTCATCTTTAAAGGACCCTGCCAGTTGCTGATGAGTCCTGAAAAACTGGCCTGACCTAGATTCACTGTTTCCTTAAACCCTCCAGACGAGATCCACAGACTGTGTCACTGTGTAGTGTGTCTTATTGTTCTGAGACGTCTGAAGGTGAGTTTTTTATTTCCTCTCAGGAAGTATGTGGACATAAAGGGTTAACGTCCCCCTATACATGCCTCCTCTGAGCTCCTTCAAGGGACTTCAAAGGGCTCCATGTTGGGGTTACTATGGTTACCTTTGTAGCCGCGCTGTTGTTTGGGTGCGTGTGTTCTGATTGCCTGCTGTCACGTTTGATTTGACGCACAGCACGAGGGCTACAAAAGGGGACGAGGAAGAAAAGTCACTCAGCTGTGGCCTTGCAGGGGATTAATGTTTCCAACCGGCAACAAAAGAGGACAGAGGAAAAAAGTTTCTCTACCTGGCATCAAAACTGCTGGAAACATCCCTAACACATCAACACGGGAACCATGGGCGAGCAGGAACACCGCCCTGCATGGCAACCAAAATCGTCCCTGAAGCCAATTTGGCAAAATTAGTAGGGCGAGGAGTAACACTGAAACTTTATCCAAAAACTCAACACAAAACCACAGCAGGAAGTCAGAGGAAGAAAAAATATTAACCTTTGCTTATCAGTTTTCAGACTTTAAAGTTACAGTTTGCGATATTGGAAAATAAACTGGTTTCCTTTCTTGAGTAGGAAGATTTACATCATAAGAAGCTATAGCTAGCAGTTAGCTTAACTGGAAGCGCAGAAAACAGAGGGGAACAGCTCAAGAGGCTCTATCCAAACACAAATCACAGCATCTCTAGCTCAAAGCTCACATTTAAACATTTTATTAAGTTAGTCGAGGTACAAACCTTAGAGGGGCTAGTAGGTTACTTTTTAATGTCTCCCTGTTCCCTGTGTTCATGTTAAGCTAATAGCCTGGTGTGCTACTAAGTCGCTATGTCACTGCACTTCTGCACTTCAAATTAACATTCATTTTTACACTTCAGGTTTTAGAGAAATAAGATGTAACAGTTCAGCCTTGTTCTGTCAAAGTTTAGAAAATCACTGTTTCAGTCTTGTACAGTTATTCTTAGCTAACACAGGCTGCTAGCCTCACTGTAGTTTCACATGTGACGGACAGATGTGAGAGTGGTATCAATCTTCTCTTTATACTCTTGGCAAAAGAAGCAAACAAGTCCATTCTTAAACTTTTGGTTTCAAAGAAACCCTGGAGGAATGTGGAGAGGGGATATGTGTATAAGGAGGCATTTAGATGTGACTTTAATAGCACGCAATGGACAATTTCAAACTGCAGCAAACAAACTAGCCCAAAGAGTCAGAACAGATCTATAAATAAATGATTAAAATCCACACGGACAAGAAAGATAAGCTTTGGCTGATAACATATCCATCAGTCTTACCTTGCTCATGTGAAACTCCAGACGTCGCATGTACCTCTCAATGGTTTTGATTTGCTGCAGAAAGAAATACAGCACAATAAATTACCTGGGGATAACGCTCTGAACATGTCAATACTGCTGAATATAATGAGGCACAGCTTCCAAGTCTGAGCATGAGTGACATTAATGTTCAATTAAACGTTATAATTCAAGTAATTTCTTCTGTCCTACCAACTCATTTTGTATTATTCTTTAGCCCCTAACTCCTCCACTCTGTCCTTCCCGTCTCATTTTTCTGCCTTAAGCTGTTTTTACTTCTCTCCCTTTCAGCTTCTTTTACATCAAAGATTTCCTCAACACACATCAAACTTTGAACGCTGGACCCTCCCCTCCATCAACTCACCTTGTCAAGATCGTACAGCACTCCCTAGAAAGAAAATAAAAAACACACACACACATAGAGTGTTAGTACAGATGGAAAGCACAGCTGAGGCTGCTTAAGTAAAGCTAAGCAGACTGTAAGTGTCTGGCATCAATAATACATCCTATTACATAAAACCTTCCAGAGGCAGCCTTGTCTCAGTATTTGTGTTTTATGTGTGAGTGATTGTGTGGAATATATTGAAATAGGGTTGCCATGTTTGAATCTGTGATGCTAAAATGTATGTGAGCTGAGATCTATAAAGTGATTACAGGGTCAACAACAAACATTTTGGCGGCTGACATAGAATTAAGCAACAGTAAACATACATAATGCAGCCTACAGGAAATTCATTTCAAGATTTGAGTAGCAATTCTCATTAAAAGACAAGAGGAAAACTGCCTGTTTCACACAAGAAAGTGTAAATAATTGTATCAAGATGTTGGTGAGGCAGGACTAAACTGTGTTTAAATGTATATTTGTGTGTTAGCTGATGGGAGGGGTCTCACCAGGCGAGAGTTCCTCTTCATGTCCTTCATCAGAGACATAAGTTTGTCCAGCTCTGTTTGATGAACTTCCAGATACTCACTACGGGACAAAACAAATTCAAAGAGATTAAACGTTGGAAATTTCTGTGAGGGAAATGAATACTTTATAATTATAATAGCACACTGCAAGAAAACGGTTTGTATTAATTGACTGTGGATGTATACATTAAGGAGGAGATTAGTTACATCTGGACTTAAACCATTAACTCCCTGGCAGAAAATAAAAAAAATAAAAGGTCAGAAGGAGCAGTGTATTCACACTTTAAGAATACATCAGTATGTGTGTGTTACTCACTCGAGGCCTTGTTTGAGTGCATTGTAAACCTCCTCCAGTCTTTTGGGCTGTGGGTCTCTGGAGCTGCTGCCCCCCTTGTGTCCCGACAGGTGGGGCTTCTTTGGCTTGGACTGGGGCTTCTTCTGCACCGCAGAGTTCCCCATGAAGGAGTTACACCTGCACACGCATTATGAACACACAAGCACAACACATTCAGAAAAGGCAATGGAGGGTCCGTTGTGAGCGGGACATTTCCACTTCTGAGGTATATACATCTATTTGACTGAAAACAGTTCAAAACCAACCTTCTGGAAAAAAATGGGAGTTGAAGAGCAGCAGTATACGTGTACATTTGAATCAAAATGTGTACTACTTCCTGGAGTTCTAACTCAGTTAAACCTGAATAAACAAAGTGGATAACTATTTTAGACTTGGACATCCAATTTTTGAGGCAAATTGCAAATAAATCCACAGATGCAGATCAGACTTTAAAACCCCAAATTCCCAGTAAAACACACACAGACACATCTAATAGAAATGTTGAATGGGCAGCATCAGAAGACATTTATGTATTAATTTATACCACTGGGAGCATGTCCTCGGCTCAGCCTCTGCATTAATTCATCTCATTTGTCAGGCTGAGTGGGCTTTGCCGGGTCAATTCACACAATGATAACTCAATCACACAAGACTGACACATGTAACCTGCATATCATTCAAACCAGCAGAAACCTGTCAAACTAGCACACAGCACTCAAAAAAAGTAACCACACAACCTCCGCAGTTAACCTCTACATCGATCACATGGCTGTGCTGAATCACAAGTATGCACACATATATGCGAGCAAACAAGTGCAAACATGTGATTCATATACTGCACCCTCAGTTTGACCCGTGTATGTTGACCATTTCTCTTCTGCTGGAGTGAACGTACAAATACAACTTGAGGCAAAATCTGACTCCCAGCAATCAATGACATTCAAGTGTTCCCCTAATTATTTTGTCCTGCAGTCCTCCTGCAGTAAAGCAGCATCGGGGTGACGGATTTATGGGTGGAAGCCAACAAATATGCAGTATAATAATCAGGGTTCATTAGTTGACATGTTCGTATAAAACAAAGTGACACAGGCTTATTGAAATGGTGTCATAAGAAGAAAAGGGTAAAGCTGCAAATAAAGATAAATTTCAATACAAATAATCGGTTTATTTTTGGATTTATTTAGTAATGGCTGGACTGTAGCACATCTAAACTTCCCAGGTCAGGTTATAATGTCTTGTTTTAAGACGCATATAAAAACCTAGAATGATTAAAAAGGGAACATTATAAAAGTATTCCTTCTTTATTTGTAAAATAATATTACTTGATTAACATATTGATTAAAGCAGTGATTCTCAAAGTGGGGTCCCAGGACCCCCAGGGGTCCGCGAACCATAGCTTGGGGGTCCGCGGAATAATTTACATACAATTGTAAAAGTGTGCTATATCATTGAAAAAGCATATCTACAAACTGGGACCTCTTGCATCAATAAAATAATCTATTTTGTCCAATACTCCCGCCCACTTTAGTTTAGTACCATTAGTTCAATTCTGATATGATCGTGACATGTCTGTCACTTCATAGTGTGCAACTATAAAAAAATAAAAAAATAAAAACAAAAAACTCCTCCGAGCCAACATTTTCTCAAAGTTTATAAAATGAATTACTTGGAAAGTATAAATGTAGCCTAATTCTATCGTTGCAAAGTACTACATAGTACATTATTACATAGTATTAATATATGCTTATCAACGTTAAGATAATGAGGGGGTCCTTGGAAAAATGTCTCACCTGAAAGGGGTCCATGGTCTAAAATACTTTGAGAACCCCTGGATTAAGGGACTCAATGTTTCATCTCTACATGTTCAAACCTGAGGGACATGATGACCATTTCTCAATAGCCTGATATTTGACAGGCTACAACCTATGGTTACTTTACCATTGATTTATCAGTCAGTTTTATTTTAAACCACAAGTCCCAAAGTCCAAGAGTTAAAAATGTCCCTCATCATTCTTAAGACTAAAAGGCAAACTCTTAAATTGATGGTTCAGCCTGACAAAGATGGCAAAATCCTGCTGTACATCTTCTACAATTCACTTCGCAGACACTTTTATCCAAAGCGACGTACATCAAAGAGTAAGTACAACACAAGCAAGGATCTAAAAAAAACAATGTCAGAAAAGAGCAAACGATCAGCTTTGAGTGTGATTGGACACACAGGTGCTGACAGGAAGTGACCAGAGGCAAAGCACAACATTGAGGGCAGTTCTTGAGAGCTCTAATCAGTATAGAAACCATCTTATAAGTCATCGTTATCAAACAAAAACCATCGTCATTACCATCATCATCATCAATAATATGGAGACCATCATCATTAAGTTAGTAGGTATTCATGAAAGAGCTGGGTCTTTAGCTTTTTCTTAAAGGTGCAGAGGGACTCTGCAGATCAAATGGAGTCTTGGCCTTTAAGAAGCTACACATCAATTATGCCTCATACATATATATATATACACACACACACACATATATATATATATATATATATATATCACATCAAAAAAAGATTAGCAGATTACCAAAAGTGCTTATTGAGAATTCCATTATTGGTTTCAGCTCCACGTCTTAGCCCAGTCTCTCCGTTCAACTAAAGAAAAGCCGCCCCCTCTTCTTCACAAATCAATCCATTTAGAAGTCACACTCACTCCTCCCACTCATGAACATTTCAGATTTTTCAAAGCATTACAGATTAAGCTGACAAAAGTCATTTCCTCCGACTCAGTGAAATGATCAGGGAGTCATCGCAGCGACGAGGGCGACAAACGATTCCAGCGCTCGACAAGTGGGAACGTGCCACGTCTTGCTGCGCGCCAGCACAAGTAAAACTAAAGCTGCCACACAAATGTAGGGCAGCGCTGAATGAGAGCGCAGCGTAGCCTTGGGGGTCACACGAGCAAGTAGTGTATTAGGGGTCTCTTGGCAGGAAAGCACACACATATGCATAGATGCTAAAGCAGCATCGAGTTCTGATCTGCAAAGTGTGCAGTATGCGTAAATGGACACTGAACACACACATGGGTACACACACACATGAAAGCCACGTTCACTAACACGAGCTGGAGCTCTGAAGCTTTCCACCGCGCTCATTATGAGAATGGGAACTTGTCAGTCGCTGTCAGTCGCCCACACATCCGAGTCATTCCAGCCAATTACCCTGTTCGCTGTCTGAGCGGGGAGAAAAGAGGGAGAACAGTGTTCTTAAAAAAAAAAAAAAAAAAAAAAGTTTCTAAGAAGGGCCAGGGCTGATGATGATGACCAGCCGTCAAAAGAAGAAAGATCAAACATATTTCTGATGTTTCTGAGATTTGAGCCAGCTTTGTCTCATCGATAGAACTCTGATCTCTCAAGAAATTAATCCATTTAAAACATGTCTTAACTAACAAAAAAAAAAAAAACACGACTGAGCTGAATGGTTATGCAACCCAGTGATGGTCACAGCTTAAGAACTACTTCCCTGATGGGGATCTAGAGACTGGCTGTGGCGCGATGAGTGTCATGAAGTTTTGCTCCAGATTACTGAAGCGGTTAATTCCCCTCCTTCTGTGCGAGTGATGCTGAATCTATGTCTGATATCAGAGCTGCAGCTTCAAGCAGGCGAGCAAAGGAAGAAGGCTTTATAGGACTTTCTGAAATCTAAAAGTTGTTTTGATGCCAATTGCCAACAATTTCAGATTCAATGACCGCTACCTGCAGGGGATTTAACATATTCTAACTTCTAAGGCAAAACACTCAAAAGGGTTGTGTTGAAGAAAGGATGAACAGATTTCTTTTTCCGGTTTCGTCCTTCCCATCAGTGGTTCACAAGGTACTGTATGAAGAATTTCAGTGAATGAAATTACCATGGTTACTGCTTTAAATTAAGAAGATTTGAGATGTCATCTGAGGACGAGTCGAGCGTAACAGAAAGATGAGAATGGCTCAGTCTGATTTTCAAACCGTATACAATCCATGTGTAAAAAAAACAGGCAGAATGAGAAAAGTCTGATCAACAAAACTTAAGCCTAACAACTGACAGGAAGTGCATTTGAAAAAAAGACTATATTAACAAGGCCAGTACCAAAAGTAAGCCCTGAGTGAAGCCAGCAAATTCTGAAATGTAATAAGCTGTTAGCATTAGACAAATCCTAGTGTCTATGAGGTCATGTGTTGTTTTAGAGGGTTAGTCTTTACTCTTTTTACTTTTGGCAAATGACAGAGGGTGTGCTTCTGGAGGAGGAAATCAGGGAGAGAGAGAGAGAGAGAGAGAGAGAGAGAGAGAGAGAGTGGGGAATGACATGCAGGAAAGGAACCACAGGCTGGATTTGAATCAGGGCCGTACACTAAAGTAAAATAAAGATCATAATAATTCACCTTCAAATCAATACAGCCCCTAATGAAATGATGCATCCATAAAACTTGAACTAACTTCTTGACCCTGATAGTCATTTTGAAAATGAGTGCCAACATCTGACCATAGATTAACAGCTCTTGACATTTCTGCTTACCGAGAGCGTCTCTCTTGTAGCGTGCTGAAACCTGCAAAGGACTGACTCCGGATTATGCCATTGGGCCCTCCAGGGGAGTGGGTGCCGGCCGCCATGATCTCTGGGACGCGGGACGACACTCCTGGAGGAAGAAAAAACAAAAGACACATAAATATGTCATGTAAAAATCTAGTGATAAAAGTCGAACACTGAAGAAGTCAGGATCAGGGTCCACAGAACATCATGGGTCGAACAAAAGCATCCTTTGAACCCAATTAAAACCTGACCATGTCAACAGAGAGGTTAGCTGGAGTGCAGGGAGCCTTATGCCGTGTAGAATAATAATAATAATAATAACTTTATTTATATAGCACCTTTTAAAAACACAGGTTTACAAAGTGCTTTGACAAACAGCAAAAACAAGAACAAACTAAACCAAACACAGAAGAACAGAAACAACAGCAAGAACAAACAAATGCAAAATACTAAAAATAATTAAATACAATTCAACAGAAAAGAACTCATAGTGCACGATACCCAACAGACATATATAACCCGACCATCACAAGAACCATCATAAGAACCATCATAAGAACCATTACAAGAACCATCATAAGAACCCAGGAAACACAAGAACCCAACAACACGAGCTGAGACCAAGAGGACCAAAGATTTAAAAAGATGTAAGAAAGTAAAAGAGCTCAAAGCAAATCAAAAGAGAACAGCAATAAGAAGGTAAGAGCAGGAAAAGAAATAGAAATAAGTTAATAAAGGATAAAAAAAAAAAGATGTATTAATAAAATAGAACAAAGTATGCTCTGTCTGTGAAGCTTGCATCACGATGTGGACGAGCAGCATTCAGAGCCAGTGCTGACACGTCTGGACTCCTCTGTCCTGCTGTCACCACTCAACTGTTACAGTCTCATGTTTTCCCTCCACAGGCAGCCATCACAAAAACACGAGTCCTGTCACTTTCCATTCAGTGCGCCGTTTACTCAGAGCATGTTTTTCACCTGAAGAGGTTTACTCCTCTGAACATGCAATTCATCAGATTGACAGCTGTTTGGTATGTTTGAGGCTTCTGCTCGATCCTCTTCTGCTTCTTTCAGAGAGGACCGGACCACAGAGCTGCTGCAGCTTTAAAAAGGCCATGTTTGTGATATAAAATAGGGCAAATAAATCCTAAATAAGCCAATCAAAAACCAGTCCAGTGATGGTGGAGTTATCTAATCAGCTTCTCAAATAGTTCAAGTGTCTTTTATCGCCGTGTCTATATTTAGCAGCCTGTCAGATTTTGAACCTTTTTTTAAAGCTGGAGATGTGAAATGACTTTGGTGGGCGCTTTGGGAATGAGCTGAAAATAGACGCTTAAACATCACGTAAAGCTGTCAGATGATCATGTAGCGAGGATGAGGTGTCCACAGGGAAGACTGCATTGAGATGAATGAATGATGGTTTTAACTAGCAGAGTTTTGTTTTTTTTAAGATCATGGAGCTAATGGCATCAGGGCACCATTTAAACTAAACTTAGAAGCTCTGATTGTGATTACAAACATAGCAGTGATGCACCAATCCACTGCAGTATATTATACTGACTTATATTTGTATGGGGGAAAACAATGGGTCAAATAACTTGTAATCCTGTGTGGATCAACAATTAATAATTGGAATCCATTTCTAGCAAATTCCAGGTATTTCTAATTTCTCAAACATGATGTTTGCTGCTTGTACACAGAGAGTAATGAGCTCCTTTAATGTGCACACAAACCTGACCAAAATAGATGATCCTGATTTTTTAAATGCATATCTCCAGGTGATGAACACTTAGTTCAAAATTAACAATTGAAGACAATTTAAGACCTCCCATTGGAGATATTAACTGGGGGGGAATGAAAATTCACTTTGCCTGCAGCTGTTGCTAAATATTGTTTAATGATACAATACCATATGAAAATATATACTTTATGATTACCTAAAACAAATTGGTCTCAGACTTTAATGTAAGCAGTCTTAACAAAAGCATTGATTAAAAAAAAAACACTTAAAAAAGGATAATTGTGTCATAATAGTTTGAGTCATACCAGCACTCTCTCTTTCAAATCAAACATGTACCCATCAAATCCAAAGCCAACAGTTATATAACCTATATAGGTTGTATATTATGTTAACTGAGCAAAAAAGCAGAAGGAAATCAAAACAAGACAGAAACTTTAGCTTAACTGACCAACACTCTGAACTCAGCATAAATAGTCTGACGACTTTTAAAAACTGAAGTGAAGAAGTCCAAGTGTCTTCTCTGCCTCGTTAATCTGTATCACTTCACTGCTGAGCTGAAAGTAAAGTTTGGTGGACACAGAAATGCCTGGAGGAGGAGAGAGAGACAGATTTGTCAAAACAAATTAAACTCCACTAACAAGCAGAGGAATCAGCCTGTGAAGTATTCAGCTGTGCTTCTCTTTCTCACATAAACAGGACGCAGCAATCCCAATGTCACCAGTTATACAACATTGCAGGTGAAAAGCAAAATATAGCATTTTTGTTTCTCTTTGCGTGTTCCCCTCTGACTGTACATGCACTATTCCCCCCCCCCCCCCCCCCCCCCCCCGCTCTTTTCCGTCCATATTTCTGCATTAAGAGGGGTGCCAACCTTTGTTTCAGGGGGCGAGGCCGAGCTTGTGTCGTCAAAACCTCGTCCACAAACAATGCTACATAAGATTAAGCTAGCAACCTGATACCTCGGCCTCTGCTCTGTGTGATGGACAGGGAGCCAAACAAAGACCTGACATGGGGCCCAAGGAAAGACTTGAGTGTTGTTTTGTGATGGGGGGGACAATAGGCCGGTGACACTGATACTGTTCAGGCTATTTATAGCAGCGAGCTCAATTTAACACCAAGGACTCTGATGGCAGTGACTCACTACATGAATCACTGATAGCGGATGGTTATAATTTGGTCTGGAACACCTTTCTGTTTGTCTGTTTGTTTGTTTGATTTGATGTTGCTAAAAAAAGATCTTGTTTGGTTCTACAGAGTAATGATTTTGGATGTGAAAATATATGCAACTAAATCTTTGGATTTTGGATTGTAAGCCAACTACAGCTAGCACCATACCTGGCCATGTGAAGACAATCAGAGATGCTAATGCTACTCCGTCTTGGCTGGACGAGTACATATTTGACTTAAAACCTTATTAAATTGCTAATCATCATCCTGTTTGCAAGGTGTCTTGATGTATCTGTACCTTTTGTCTGCCTTGCTTACAGAGTTTCAAAAATGATTGAGACTTTGCTGGCAATTTCAAATTAAATCAAGGACAGCATTTCCAATGCAAATTCAAACTACTCCATCTCGCTGCCCTGCATGGACACCGATTCACAGAGAGAGAGAGAGAGAGAGAGAGAGAGAGAGAGAGAGAAAATCCATGACAGGAGTGAAATCTCAAAAGACGATTACAGTCATGACATGCGTTTGCAGCATAAAGTTAACAAAATCTCTCTTAACAGGCTCAGTTGATGTGATTCGGCCTATTTATAGTAACAGCCTTGACATGATATCCAAAAAAACAAAATGTCAGCAAAATGAAGTAAACAGACTTTGCTTATCACATGGAAATGTTGTCTTGTAAAGCTGGTGTCACGTGAAAGAGGCTAAGAGGACAGAATAAAAAGGAGTTAGTAAGGAAATGTGTGAAGGCTGTGGAGAGGATTTAATGCACAGTTATCAGACCTCTGATGACTGATTCTGAGCAAGCTAAACATTAAATAAGTTTAATTTGAACATCAGGAGATTTCCAGGTGACATGCTCTTATCACCATGGAATAATGCTGAGATATTATCAGTAAGATTACATTATCCCCCTGTGCCGTATAAAGCAGGTGAAAGACATTTCAGCAGAACAGCAACTCTCCCACAATGCTCCATTTTGCTCTCTGGACGCTCAACAACAGCTCAGTTTTCTGCCTCAGTATTTTGTCTCTCGCCCGTCTGACTCACTCTCTTAAAGAAGAGTGGTGGGTGGAAGATGACGCTACATTTTGTTATGTAATAATGCTCTAACTAACAGAACAGGCTGGACTCTGCACTTCAGCACTTCCTGACAATTTCCTGTAGATGTGAAAAAAAAAAGAAAAAAAAAAAAGTGAATGATGATAATTAAAAAAGGGCAGGATGATTTTTCACAGAATTGAAAAAATATTGTGAGCGCAATGACATAAGACGTTCAAGCTTTTCAGTTTTAAGCCCCTTGCTCTGATCTTCCTAAGAGGTAAACGCAGGAAGTTAAATGTGAAATAGTAACACTGACAGAACTCAAAGCAGGAAAATAAGCTCTGCATCATTTACCTCGGAGAAAAACAGTGAGCTCACTAAAAAGTCACAACAAGGAGGACTGTTTTGAATTCACTCAGTGTTATCATGGACTTGTCATAACCACTGCTGGATAAATGTGCCACTTTCTCAAAAGATAATCATCGAGTCTCTTCCTTTTCTTCAGTTGCAAAACAACTGTTGTCACACCAGCAGTTTGCTTCCTGCAGATTTGACCGGACGATGTTGAAATTTGAGCCAAATATTTCAGGTTTCAAAATATGTTTGTCATATAAACACCACACATATAAAATACATGTGCAATAGTCACCTGTTAAAATGTTTTGAAATAAAAGTCTGACAAAACTTCTGATTTTTGACAGTGTCGTTCTTTCCATCACTGTGTCTACAGGGAGACACAGGGTGCGCCTAAAGGGACAAAACAGCATGCGATTGATCGTGATTTAAAAATATATATACGTTAATTTCAAACCATAATTAGTTGCGATTAACTAGTTTATTCTGACAGCCCTAATGACTTCACTCTGTTGTTGTCTTTTTGAAGTACACATTTTGGCAAGAGAACAATGCTGAACGTACTCTCACATCCAGGCTTGTGGATTTTCCCAAAACCTTTCCCAGCCTCAGCAAGCCCCTTCAAAACACACTCATTTGAATCAGTGTTTCCATAGTATAAAGACACACACACACACACACACACACACACACACACACACACAAAGACAAAGGCTTGAGTTCAGCCACTGCATCATAAAAACCTTTCCTCTGCACCACTTAGTGTCACCGTTGGTGTCGTGTAAAGACTCTTTCAGAAGCAGAACAACATTGCGCTCTGGTTCAGTGCCAGCAGTTCAGCGTGTTGAATTCAGCTGCCACTCAGTCCATTCACAGCTCCTTCTTCTCTGCAGCTCTCACACTGAACAGCCTTAAACGCCCTCGACGAGGTGTGTGTGTTAGACTGATCATGATGCTGAGCAGTAACTTGGACACACACAGACACACAGACACACAGACACACACACACACACTATTAAAGGGGGAGCATAAGAAAGCAGGACACCTGATGTAATCTCATATTGCTTTTGTCTCTCAAAAGCCCAAGTGCATTAATGCATTAGTCCCACCCTGCAGTGTGTGTGTGTGTGTGTGTGTGTGTGTGTGTGTGTGTGTGTGTGTGTGTGTGTGTGTGTTAGTCCTGGGGGGTCTGAGCAGACACTTTAAGAAAATGAGGCATGAGAAAGCATCTTCATGTACCATGGTGAGATAAAGCCATGCACACCTGCACCAAATCAGACAAAACTGTCAATTACAAAATGTCACATAAGACTGTCCTCAGAAATAGCATATGACCAGTTGGAAAGGGGGAGGGGGCAACAAATAATGTTAAAGATGTAGTCTGTGAATGTACATTGTGGATGGGCAAATGCGTACAGTACAATAACACATGGCCGTTAAAGATGCAAGAAACACAGCAGGTTGATTGATAGAATCTGCATGTCTTTGCAACTTTTGACAACGCTTATCTTGTGTGCTTTTCACAGGTTTGTACAATGAGAGAAGCTAGCAAGGCTCCTGGAAATGATGCTTCTGGCTGTTTTTTGTCAGTCAAATAAACCACAGAGACACTGGAACATCAGCCAAACAAACACATACATCAACTGTTTTTGTCCTTCTCTGAATCCTTCATCCACTTGTTCCTGAGGTGAGTCAGATGTTTGAAACATTTCTCCCACTCCCACAAAAGGTCTCCTCCTATCTAGTCTTGAATGACAGAAGTGACTCATTTTCTGTTTCCTTTTTAGTCTGTTTGTTTATTTACCTTAATGACTCCACTTCTTACTCTCATCCTTACTTTCTCTAACTCACTGACCTTTACAAGCTCAGCTGATTTATTCAGGAGCGTTCTCAGTGGATCTTTGCAATAATAGGAACTTTTTCTTCTAAGAAAAAGTCTGCAGCAGCAAACTAAGTCAGATACAGGGATGAGGAAACCAGGCCAGTTTGAATCAAAGTTTTCAGATCATTTGACAACACAAGCATACCAAACAGGCTGCAACTTGTAAAATATATATATCTAATATTTTTAATAATCAATTGTTGGACACAAACTTTGCAGCCTCTTTGTAATAATAAACAAAACAACCATCCTCAGCTTCTCCTCTGCTGCAGGAAACACACTTATTGTTAATGAACCCACTTCCTTGTCCTGTTGAAACACATGGAGTCACGCCAAAACTCACCAAACAGCTGCACAGGTAAACACAAACAGAAACATACTCACAGTTCACTCTGGAATAATCCTCTGAGGGTGTGTGTGTGTGTGTGTGTGTGCCCATTTTTCATGAGAGTGTGTGTGTGTGTTTTTATGTGTAAGAACCAGCATCAGCCCGCTGTGCATGTTAACAACAGGAGCCTAATTCTTAATGCCTGTATAAATTAGCCTCACCATGGCAACAGCAGACAAAATGGGATGAAGTGTGTTACGTAAAACAACGGTTATGAGCCAACTGCCAAGAAGTAGGACACACACACACACACACACACACACAGCCTGCCGTTACAGGGCCAATGGCTTTTAAAGCACCAATCCTTCATAATAAAGTGTTTTCATGTCAAGATTTTGAATAGATTAACACAACTTAATCATTAGCGCCCTTTAGCCTTTTTTTGTCATTCTCCCCTCCTCTCCTCAAATTGTAACTTCTGTAATGTAATGTGACGGGAGTTGCAGATAAAAATAGGTGCATATTAAAGAATAAAGAAGCGTGGAGATGATGAGGGATGTGGAAGGGGAAATGGTATAAAAGACGCAGCAGATTGGTTACACAACACAAACAATCAGGTTTCAGCTGACACAGATTTAAAAAAAAAAAGAAGAAGAGATAAAACTGGTGCTATATTCTGTCTACATATGTGATGGAAACGGACCAACATGTTCCAACAAACCCTGCAGGTTTGCGAGCGCGTGCCTGAAAGCTGCTCAGTTGTCCCTTATGTTACACTGAAAACATGTTTGTGTGAACTGGTTCAGTGAGAAGAGAAACTGCTGGTGCAGCTCCAAACTAGAGGAAAACTGCCTGCTGGAATCCATCACTGAGCCAAATCGTACAGTAGTATTTCTTTTTTCTATTTCTGGATGTTTCTTTTATAGCAGTCATGTTCCAAGCAATTATATTCTCAATACAACTTGATTTTGTTTTACTGCTGTGTTGTGTTGTAATGGACCAATCAAAAGGAAACTACAGCATCTTATATTGAACAACAAAAACAAGTATGTGGACAGAGAAGTTCCATTTAAAACCCCTGAAAGATGTGAAATGTTCAGTCCAACACCCTGACGACTTCCTGCTTAATTCCATGTATGCATGAAGAGCATGTGTTACATTTTCAGGCGAAAGGCAGCATGCTTTAATCCCACTCTCATCACACGTCCCCTTAGCCCTTGTGCCCATTTTTGGAACGAACATCTTTTAAATCCTAAATTCCATGCAGGTAAAGTGTGTGACTCTCACTAATCTTCCCCTGCAGATCACACACACACACACACACACACACACACACACACACACACACACACACACACACACACACACACACACACACACACACACACACACACACACACACACACACACACACACACACACACACACACACACACACACACACACACACACACACACACACACACACACACACACACACACACACACACACACACACACACACACACACACACACACACACACACACACACACACACACACACACACACACACACACACACACACACACAGGCTCACAGTCAGAAGCGCAGTCATGTTTACAAAAGGTGACAGCAGAACGGCGCACATGCAAATTTTGATTCAGAATTACACTGCAGCACGATGATGTTGCTTTCTAAGCTGAAGTCGAGATTTTACTCCCTTATGGATATTTATGAGGCGAAAAGACTCCAGGAAAGAGAGCTTCATATCCTCAGTGTTGAGGAAAACATACAAGTTTATCTAGATGAAAAAGATATTCTAAAATGCTTCTTGAAGATGCAGAACTTACAGGAAAAGAAAAAGAGGCAGGAAATGGTCATAGGAAGGCAGTGCTGTGAAGAAACATGCTGAACCAATACACCTTTAATATGAGGAAGGTTCTGAAAGACGGCAACACAGAAAAGATGAACTAAACCAGGGGCCTTAGAGGGCAGCTGTGATGTCAATGACATTAGTGCTTCTGATGAGGAACCCACACACAGTTATCTCCCCCCTCTGCAGTTCACTTTAGCTCTATGGAGCTTTTTGGCATCTTCAGATCATTGTTTTGATTTTCTGACTGAATGTAACAGTTTTAGTTCACCATAATCAGTGTCATTTTCTAAAAGATAATCTCAATGCTTCCTGCTCAGCTAGCAAGTCAGTTAGTGGCCTGCTAGCTAAGATATTATAGCATTTAAAGGCTAAAGATCCACTTTTTATTTAAAAAAAAGTTTGCCAAAGAGAGTAAGTATTGCGCTTCACTGGATGAAAAAATATGTTGATCCATTTCTGCTGATGTGTCAATAGGCAACAGCATGCTAGCATTTCAGCCACACAACCCGAAATGTAATATGTCAGATGCTGTGTTTTCAGTTTGTTATTCCGTCCCATGAACGCCACACAAAAAAATATTTAGCTTATAAACAAGCTTTAGAGATCATTTTTTTGTTGAAACTCTAAAGCAATAAAAGAAGGCCTATAGCGTGTCAGTAAACATGTGAACAATCGACACAGAATCCAGAAAACAGTTGGTCACCTCAAAGAAGGCGTTGTAAACTAGTCGACCAAGTGACAGTCAAGAATTCACCATTACCTTTGAACTTGAGAACAGACACCACTTTATGGCTGTGGTCATCTTTACTCAATCACTTGTAGGATGATGAATAACATTCTTATGCTCTGACTAAAGACTGACAGTCAACATCTCGATGTTCCACGACCCCACACACACACACACACACACACACACACACACACACACACACACACACACACACACACACACACACACACACACACACACAGGAATCAATGAGCAGTGCAGAAGTGTCAACACGTCCTGAGTGATGCAGGTATGCAGAGATGACACCTCAGGTACAAAAAGAAACAATCGTGTGGTCAACGGTGAGCTCTACAGACGTGAACAAAGACTCTTTGTAACAGTCATTCTGAATGGTCATAATGGTGGAAAATTCCTGAAGGAACTCAAACATTTGAGTAAATTGTTAGACAGCAAAGACAAAACAAGTGGTGACCATTTCATAAATCAGCCAGTGTTAGCCCAAACAACAAGCTAACTGGCAGAATTTCATTTTCACTTTTTCTATATAATCACTACACTGAGATAAGGGAATAGTTTGACAAATTTGCTTTCCTGCCAAAGATAGGTTGAGTAGACAAAGCACTCATTTCAGTATTGTTATGTAGCTCCAGCTAGCAGGCTGTTAGCTTAGCCTAACTCAAAGACTGAGAAGGGAGGGAAATAAATTACCCCCTTAGACTCACTATCTAACATGTTATATCTAATTTGTAGAAGCCACCTGTTTACAGTACTTTCATTCAGCTAAACTAGCTGGCTCCTAACTAGCAGCTGGCTAACATGTATGATGATATGACTCGGTCAGTCATATTTACCTTTTGGGCAGAAAGAAAATAAGATGTTCCTAAAATACAGGTTGAAAGACTTTTTGTTAATTTATGTTTCACCCTGACCATCAGGTCCTTTTCTAACCCAAAAATAACCAAGCTGCCTGAAGCGCTGACACAAATAATCAGTCTCTTCTGAGACATGGGACGTCGTCACATGGGGAATCATTTACTAAAAAACAACCAAGACTTTATCAGGTCAACATTGAACTTGGTTAGCCGCTATAAATAATATCAACCAGAATCAGCTGATGGTCTCCTCAGTCATCTGACGTGGTAGTAGAGGGGGCGTGACTGTTTGCGAGTGCCAAATCATGAGAATCGAACAGAGTCTGTCTTTGATTTCTGTGTGTGTGTGTGTGTGTGTGTGTGTGTGAGTGTTAAAGGAGGCTTGTGCTAGATCGATCACATGACACTCGACACAGGTCAGACCAGTGCCAACCAGTAACAAAAATCCAAAATAACGATATATCTGACATTTAACTGTCAGACATGGATGGAGTAAATTGGTCTGATCTTATTTATAAATACTTAAAACAAGTGTTGTTTGTATTCTTCCTATAATCCACAGTAAGGCTGGGAAAAAATATTGATACAGCAATATAGTGACTTGGGTGATTATGACTATTATCGTATAGCTGGTGCCAAAAATGTATATTTTGCCACTTTAAACAAATTCCCCTGCCAACCTGACTCACCTCATCAATACTAAAAAGCAGCATTTGAGGGAAATTTGTTGGCCAAATAAGAAGAGAACAGGATAATGTCATAAAGTAGGAAGAAGTTGAAGGAGAGAGGTGATATGAACACCAAAACTTCAGTCCTCTTCAGTTGATCAGATACCGTGATGAATAATTATATAACTGTCATGATAAAGAAATTATTGCAAAATCACTGTATTGTGATATTTGAGTTACCCTGCGATCCCAGCCTATAGTCCACAGTATTTAAGAACCACCGTTTGTTCCTCTGCACCTCTGTGACATTTAACCGCTGCTCAAACACACCTTCTGCTCTTTACAGTGTGTGTAAGTATGTTCACATTTCCCTCACATATCATTATGTTGCCATCAAACTCACTCAGTTCTAATTATAGGTCATCGGTGTCCTCGTGGAGCCGTGCACGAGGGGAACATAAAAGCCAGGATATGAAGACGCATTTAAATGTACAGATGACCAGATTAAGTGAGACGTGTCTGGACTGCAGCAAACACTCAGACAGCTGCTGCTGACATTTCAGAAGAGAGCACAGCAGCGTGTAATCACTTGTGAGAACTGTAAGCCACACCAGTAAATGTACAATCCACATTAATGGACTGTAAGATCATTTTTATGGCATTAAATACATTAGCAGACAGTACAGTAGAAATCAGCAGCTGGGAGACAGGAGCTTAAGCCACAGGCACATGATGTGTCTCCTGCTTACTTGAGTTCAACACACTGACAACAAAGTCATTAAATGCTGCAGCCAGATAGAGCTGTCCCATGACAACATCATCGCCTGCAGCGCTGAAACTGCTGCACAGTCACAGACAACAGGATGATACATGCGTCATCAATACAGGTTTATACAAAAAATAACAAATATATTTTAAAAAGCTTGTTAATCAAATACACTGGTGTCCAGATTTCTGTTAATATTTGAAAGATTTGTTTTTCCAAAGTAGAACTGATTCCGTTGTCACCAATACACAGCATGCTGCTTTTCAATGCACCTTTCATGTGGCAGAGATTTCTAGAAGACATGGATCCCACTTCTCTGAAGCTTGTTCTGCATGACTTTAAGGGACATCTAAAGCTGCAGAGGTGGTCTAACTGAACTTGTTAAAAGTCTTCTACTCACTCTTATATAATGGTATCTGGCCTTTATCGACCCTCACCTGGAGAGAAACTAAACATTGTTAGCACACAACATAGTCTGTTTAGGAGATGATGAATACTACTTACAGTTCTAAGAAAAGTTTGAGAATCCTGCACCTTTTCTGAGACAGGAGAGATAGTAGTCATACAAAGCAACATACGATGGTTGACAACATTTGCCAATTAATCACTTGCAACCAACATCTTTGAAAAAACTTGTCATTACCTAAAGCCTTGAAAAATTGAGCGAAGAACAGAGGTAGGAATAGACAGAGAAGTTAAAACTCACTCCCTCCTTTCATAGTTGGTTATTATTATGCGAGCAAATCAGAGGCCACATGTGTCTCTATTTTGAGGATGTGCATTGATTGATTTTTTTTTTTTTTTTTCCAATGGGCTCCACTGTACCCTTTACATCTTATAGGCTGATTATAGGTAGGTTTAACTTTTTTAAACCCCATCAATAATATTCACGTTTCTGGCTTCCTAGATGAACTTCTAAGCTTCTGTACAGATGTACTTGCATCTCTGGAAATCACTTTTTGGTGTGATTACAGGTGCAACCAGACTGAAGTCAAACACATTTGAAACTTTCAGTACAGATAGTGAGTCCCTTGATTTCAGCTCACTGCTATGTATTTTGTGTTTTATCAATGATGAAGGTAAGCAATGTTATCTATAAATGAAAGCAAGAAAATGGGCCATTTTCCAGATTCAAACATCTCGAAGCAGGGCTAGGACTTACTGTATGTCAACATGGCTTTTGAAGAAAATAAATTAAAAAGAGCCTTAAAAAGCATCAACTGTTCGAGTTCTTCAGGCTGGAAATCTTTCAAAAAGTGAAACGATTTCCTCTTAAATCTCCCTCACTCTATCTCCACTATCTCACATTTGGGCCTTCATAAGAACAATTTTCTCACTGGCTCCACTTCTTTGATTTGTCCATTTGTAAGTTGGACAGTGATTGAGAGTGGCCACCTATGCTGCGGCGCTGGAATGCGGTTAGCGTACAAACAGGATTTTCCCAGTTATTTCAGCTCCATTTGTTATTTTTAGGAGTAAAAGGACCACATTCTTTTCACTGATAGCTGCTACTGTGATAACACATGCTCACTGTGTTGTAGGGCTATGTGTGAATCAGGCGACCATGGGAAAGCAGCCAGCTATTGTCACAAATCATAACTGTGTCGTATCGACTTGGAGGGTGGCAGCACTTTGAGGTTTGGGCTTCAGAACAAAGGGGCCATGATTTGCAGAAATAAAGACAAAGTTGTATATTTTTTAAGAGATTCAAAAAGGTTTTATTTGAACAAAATGAATGTAAAGATGCTTTAACGTCCTCACTGAATTCAATAAACAAGAATTGATGCTACAATTTTGTGTGATTTTTCTAGGACAGCAGCCAAACATACATACTATGATCTACATCCATGGTCCAAGTGCTGAATGTCTTTATGTCTTAATGCGTTCAGGTTATATTTATCACATAGTGGAGCAGTGAATGCACACTCTCCCTCACGAGCAGCGCATTACCCCACTGCGGGTGTCATTTACAAACAGAAGTCACGGTGGATTTCTGTCCCACTCATGCTTCTGAAGCCTTGACTAAGCCATTACCATAATGTTACCAGCAGAATAGCTATTTTCTAAGCGGCCGCACAAAAAGAAAAACCCACAGCGGGAGAAGAAAATTCTAAAGCTAGAAAGGAAAAGGGCAAAAAAGACACTCTGAAATGAGCTCTCTCTGGTGGAGAAATACTCCAGAGAGGACGATTGCTCTTCCTTGTTCTTCACTGCGGTTTCACAGTTTAATATTTCAACTAAGTGTGGAGAGATTATCAAACAGTTTGGGGTAAAGACTCGACAAGGAATGAGAAAAAAGAGGAGATTCAAAGTGCATTTGGAGGCCTTGCTGTGGCCGCTTATGGAGCAACAGACAGGGAATTAGAAATACAAGAAAGTTGAACTCAAAAGTTCAAGCAATTAGTGTGAATTATTTAGACTGTGGAAGTGGGTGTTGTTCAGTTAGAGAGTCATGATGCACAAAGAGAAAATGACACAGCAAAAAAAACCAGGCAACAGTGAAAGGGAGAGCGACAGAGTCGGAACACAACGACAAAGTGAGGATGAGAATTGTTTTGGATTTTGAAAATTAAAAAAAAAAAATCAGAGAATCGAAAAAGACCAAGTACTTTGGGTTCTCTGTTCACTGATTTACGCAAGTGAGGATGAGAACGGTTCTGGATTTTGATAATTTTGTGGAGAGAAAAAGCAGGTCTCTGTATGTGTGGAGGACGCTACAGATAAGCAGATAAACACATACTGATAAACCGTCATCTGATTGTGCTGTGTAAAAAAAGCAGGCCATTACATGAACTCATTCAACTGCATGGTTACTAATCCAGCCTCTCGTCACACACATCTGTTCACAAACACCATAAGCACATATCTGACCCCGTGGTGTGTGTCTCTATGGATCACCGCCTGCCATTTTACTGTCGGTTTTTATCAGCAGTGTCAGATCGTGACAGGCAGAAAAGACGAGAGGCAGAGAGGGCAGGACATGCTGAAAAAGGGGTCAAGAGCCACTCAGATATAAACACAACACAGAGAGCTGCAGCCTCCTGAGCATATCAGTTTATTCAATGTGAATTATTATCTGATGAAATAACTGAAATTCAACACAAGTGGTTATTATAGGTGTGCAGTGGTTTCATTTATCTTTTCAGATGAAAAAATAAATAAAAAAAACACTCATCTGCATATTTCTTAGAGCTCAGATGAAACATAAGAGTCCTTAATTCTCATCTACGGGAGCGTTTCTTTGTTGTTCTAACTTCTTGCTCAAAATATTAAGATTGAAAATGGACATGCAGCTACAAAGCCTAACTCACTCATGGTTAGAAGTGACAGCTCCAATCTTAAAGCTGTTTGCATGAACGACTGAATTTAAATCTAGGTTGACCTTTCCTTTTTACAACACTGGTAAAGAAAGACAAAAATGTCCACTCTGATCTGACATTTATCCTGCAGCACCACAGCTACTGTGGGGGCAGCTAATCCTTTTTTGTTTTTTTTCATTATCTATGAGAAGAAGCGGATTATTCCATTTCAAACGCCCATCACAAGTCCTTTCAAATTACAATATTTAGAATGTTTTCATTAAAATATCTTACAAACACTGTTTTTAATTTGTCGAGTATTGACATGTGACGCAGTCTTGACAAAGACTGCTTCACAAGGAAGCGGGAGATGCTACTGAAAGCTGCTGTACTGTTGCTGAATGTTCTGCTGTGAATGTAAATTATACTTGAATACATTAGCTCGTCTGTAAACATATTCTCTTTCTCAGGTCTGTTTTGAACGTTCGTCTTGACTTCTGTCAACTCAGTTTGTTTTGATCGGGGGTGGAGTAGCAGAGACGATCACTCCCATGATTCCCCGCCAGCCTCAGCCTTTTCTTTTGATAGAGAGCTCCCTGGTGGTGGAATTTACACATTGTTTTAGGTTTTGTCAGCCAATTTTTTTTTCCAGATAAAAAAAATGTAAACAGTTTTGTATTTAATAACCTGAAGTGACTTGGCCTTTGAATTGATCAACCTTAAAAGTTTGATACTTCTTAGTGTTAACTTGTAAATGCAAACGTTAATAAAAAGACTGACCTCAGACTTTCTATAATAGTCTTTATTTTCAGCCCTTCTGGAATAGTGCAGTGGGTCATTTAAAAGAAAGAATTGATCATTCATAATTAGGGAAACTAATCTTCTTGTGATCCATCAGAAAATGCGCTGAAAAATATCCTCTTCCTTTTTCAGCTTTTATCAAGCTTGCTTTATGATGGTTCCAGAAAACAAAATCCTCACTCTGGGCAGCTGTGACCTTTAAAAACATTTATTTTGCAGGAGGAGAAGCTCAGTTCAAAGAGTGATCGGTCATCCAGGCAACGACTCCCCCCTCCACTCCCCACTACCCTTCCCCTTTAACTCTTCTGTCATCACACAGCTGTGTGTCATGGCCAGCCCAAGGCAGCTGGGTAATGGGAAAGCCACATCCGTTGCTTCTACAAAACTCAACTTTGTGAGAGAAGAATCCAAAAACACAAAAGGTGTAAATAGTCTCCTCGAGAGAAAAAAAAAAAAAGGCTGCAAAGGTGGTCTGGGACTGAATGTGAACGTAGCGCTGAAATTCATCACAAAATATTGTTGGGAAAAGTGAAGAATCAAAAATGTTTTTTTGCACAAACAACAAAAGGTAACAGCAAGAGAAAAGAGAAATAACAACAAAGCAGGGACAGCAGAGAGGGGAGGGGAGAAACAAAGCAGCAGTGGTGGTTACTTGAGATATAAGAGATAACTTTGACAGAAACTGCTACCTTTAAACTGTCATGGCTGCACAGGATGTCACACACAGAATCATACCTGCATGTTTTTCCCATGCAGGCAAAGTAAAACACAGATCTAAACCTTCATGACACAAAGAGACGTGAACCAATAGTTTCTCCTCCAGCTGCAGAGAGAGAGCGCACCAAATAGCAAAACAGACAGCTTATCAGCTTAGGACCCTAAAACGCTTATGGCTATCGTAACGCTGCTGCAGCTCCGAGCTGCCCCGCGAGAGGTGTGTGTGTGTAAATATGTGTGTGTGCCAGTGTGACAAATATCATGTGTCACAGATGACATACAGTGCAAGAGCATGTGTTGTGTGGGGGCATAGCATGGTCACCCAGTTGGAGGAGAGGATTATAGGGAACACCTCTCACACACACACACACACACACACACACACACACACACACACACACACACACACACACACACACACACACACACACACACACACACACACACACACACACACACACACACACACACACACACACACACACACACACACACACACACACACATCAAGAATGCAGTGCTGATCTGCTCAGAGACAACAGGGGAGGGGTCAAAATGGGTTCAATCCCCCCCTCGTAAATTCTCTGTCTGTATCCAGGAAGAAAGTGAAGGAGGGGGTGGGGGGGCTAGACAGATGGGATGGGACTGGAGTAAGAAACAGAACAGGATGGATGGAGGGAGGGGCGAGTGATGAGAAAAAATAATAATCTTAAAAGATGGAAAACTCAAGGGTAGACCACTAACCATTCACTTTTAAGACCCCTCCCCCACACATAGAGCTGGGCACTCATTAGTCCATTAGCTACACATAATTGTTCCGGTTATCATTTTTCATACTTCACTGCTTCTTACTCATGCGGTCTGCAAAGGCAGAAAAACACACACAGACACACTTAAGCACACAAATGCACACTTGTAGAAAGTGTGAGTGTATGTGTGTCTGGATATGTTGACTTTCACGTGATAGATAATGAGCTGCAGAACTCCTGTATGTACCGACATGCACAGAGGACTGTGGCGCTTGCACTTAACACTAGGCAACCAGCAACCCAAGTTTTGGAAGTTTTATGTGATAAACTGCACCACGGGAGCGATGACAGTGAACCACATCAGCTAAACAACTAGTTTAAACATGCTGAGAGCGGTCTGTAAAGCCAAGGGGAGATGTAGATCGAGATGATAAACCTCTGCAAGATCTCCCGTTCCATTTAATACATTGTTAATGAAGCCATATTGATAACTTTAAAGATATTTGACTTAAAACAAAATCTGTCATTTTTCAGATGAGACTGCAGGAAAAGTCAAGTGATGACTGAGAATGCCAGGAATCATACTCTGAGGACCATGATGGTCATGAGAGAAGGGGTGGATGAACATTTCATGGAGTGGAACTGCATGTCTATAAACCTCTTTTTTTCCCCTTCCTTAGTTCTGTCTCGCTTCCCCTCCCCAAAGACACCTCCTCCCATCCCCTCCACTCCTCATTCCTTCATACTGGTCGTCTCCAACTGTCCCAGTCCTCCCTCCACTCCCTGCCTCTGCCCCTCCCCTCCACATACCACTTAACCCCAGTGTAACAACCACAACCCACCTCCTTGACACCAAAAAAATTCCCAACACCCATAAAACACCTCCCACCTCCTCACTGAGGAAGGGCGTGATTGTAAGACATGCTGGGACAGGCGAGGAGAACCAGACCACCACCATCATCATCATCTGGAGAGCAGATAAACTGTGACTCAGAGAGCAGACGGGACGGCATCATGTCACCCAACCACAATCTAAATGAAGGTTTCCTACTGTTGACTCTGAATCACTTTATCTAAACAGACTTTCCTTACAACAATAAGAGGTGTGAAAAGTGAAGAACTAAATGCTTTTTCTTAAAATAACACCAGTTTGTAGGCTCTGCGACAGACATATCAAAACAAACTGTTGTCTATATCTGTGAACTCAATGACCCAATTTCCCCGCAGGGAGCATTAAAGTTTCATCAAAAACAAATCACAGAACCAAATCAACTTTTGCCAGTTTTTAGTTGAATAAAAGCAGCCTGTCAAGACAGAGATCAAGGGTCGAGTTATATTTTAGAAGTCCGGATCTTCAGCAAGAGATTTAACTTTACTGTTGGTGAATAATGTTTCTCATTTAGCTCTCACAGCGCGAGCTCAGCAGCTAAAGTTCAATCATTCCTCTCTCCCCGTCCCCGTGGAGCACTTTGACTTTCTGCAGCTTACACGCCTTATCAAATAACTATCAGCTGTAAAAACTTTAAGGAGGCACTCCTCCTGTAAGAATGTAAGAGCCGGCCCCCCCAAAAAAGAAAAAAGAAACCCACACATATGCTCACAGATGGAAAAACATATGTATGTGCATGAAACACATAGACACAGCTCGCACAGAGGGAGGAGACATTTCCAAGACAAGCGAGTGAGAGGGCTCGAGGAAAGGAAAAGGTCAAGTGCTCTGAGTGTGAGACGTTGATGGACTATAAAGCACTACAGTCTCCATTAAGGCCGCTCACACTATGTACCGACATGTTATATTACTCCTTCTGGTTCACTTGTTACGTAGCATTTCAAATGAACTCAGCCATAGAATTGGAGAAGGAAAAGTTAGTTGATAAATCAATTATTTTTAAAAACAAATCTTCTGTATTAAAATATTAAATGAAAGCCAGCAACATCTTTGTGTCTCCAGAAAATCTTAAACTTGACAGAATTATTGAGGAGTTCAGCTCAGAAAAAAAAAAACATGTAGTGCATGGAGCGCTGTGCGGCAAATGCTAAACCATAAATGCTAGCATGTTATGATTGTGTGTATTTGGTGCTGAGCTGCTTAGTTTAGCATGTTAGCAAACAGTTGACATTTGCTAAGAGGCCCCAAACACACGGCACAAACAAATTCAGAGTTTTTAACAAATTACATTTATTTTACGGGCAACCATAGCTTGTACAAAGTGAGATTGCAATGTGATATTTGTGTGCAACGTGAAGATACATAATTAAAGGTTTTCACAAAATATCCTCTGAGAATTAAGAAAGTTTTTGCCAAATTTCACGTCAATACAGAGTTCAATTGAGGAGATATTCCAATGAGAAGGATTCTGAGGCTCACCACTGTCATTAGGATTCGTCATCCTTAAATATATATATCTATACAAATCTCAAATCAGTCCATCCAACAGACAGTTACTGAACATGTGAAAACGTTGATCTGCTGGTAGCTTAGGGAATCAACAAAGTCAATATGGTTCATGCTGGAGTAAATAATGTCTCTGCATACATTTAGAGCGATCATCTGACTAGCATGGGTTCAAAGTTCTTGAAAATGTTTCTGTGAAACTGAGCGTGAAACTACATTACAGTCTGAAAAGGAAAGATTTAAGCCACACAACAACAAAATGCTAATCAGTTTAACCAAATCATTCAACATTTACATTGTCTTTACATGGGTTTGAAAGCTGACTGGTTAGACAAGAAACGCCTGCTGGATTTAAAGATGCTTGTCTATGTTGTTCATATAGGCTAAAGGCCAACAAAGTCCCATGAGCTAAAAGCTGAGCAGTTTATGAATTGATTGAGTTTCATTGGTGGATCATGTGCCAGTTTATGAAAAGTTCAGACATGATATGATTAGACCCAGAACGTCAACTGATCTGGAACTAAATCAAAGTCAGAAATGTTTGTGAAAGTCCTGATACAGTCATTTAACCTTTTCAATTATTCTTAGCCTTAAAGTCTTTCTATGTGATTTTTCACACTTAAATATAATATAAATCAAGTATATCCTCTGAAAATAACTCTGTGAGTCATGACTGTCTACAATGGGTGTAACACCCGAGTCCCACTGTCTGTGATGTTTTCAGAGTCCTATCTTCAGTTTGTTTACATCGACAGGACAGCCGGCTGACTCCTCCCCTCGTGTATAAAAGTTGTTTAATTGAGGGACTAGAGAAAAGAAGAATAACATACTGTACTCACTGCTTAACTGTGTTTCTAGATCACGCTCATTTCAGGTAAATTTACATGCAGTGTGAAGATACGAGCATAATAAAGATCGCTAGCATTAACATGCTAACACAACAATGCAGCGCAAGTTGTTTTGGTTTCATCAAAAAAAATCGCATATAAAGCCTTTAATGCCAAATTGGAAAAAAGGCTCAGGCTTTTTTATGTTTTTTTTCCTCATCTGATAGTAAAAATAATATATTTGGGGTTTCTAGCTGGACAATAAATCTAGAGATTTCCCCTTTGTTCTCATTTGTCATCATTTTGTTCAACTTAAGTCAGCAGATAAAGAAAACTGGCAGATTATTCAAAAATGAAAGTGATTTGTAGTTCCAGCAATGAGATACTTTTCCGGCTAACATCTCTTTAAATCCCGTTGAGTTGACACCAACATTACAGTGTTGTGTTTTAGTAGTTCTTGGGGAAAACCCAACAGAACAACAAGAGCGTCTGAATCTCCTCCAAACCACACAGTCATAATTCCTTTAATGAGACTTTGGAGAGAAAGAGGAGGAAATGAGCAAATGTGTGTGTGTGTGTGTGTGTGTGTGTGTGTGTGTGTGTGCACTTGTCCCTGCATGAGAAAGACTGAAACAGAGAGCAGGGAAAGAAAGAGGGCTGAGGGAGCAGATGCAGGGAATGAAAGGCCGGCTGGGGTAAAGTAGAGAGAAGGTGAGGGAGCTGGTGTGTGTGTGAAAGAGAGAGAGAGAGAGAGAGAGAGAGAGAGAGAGAGAGAGTGCCTGGGAACAGACGCTGCTCCTGCATCCCTGCAGCCCGCTCTCGTCTTGGCACAAACACCTTACCCCCTCGTCTCAAGACCCCCTTCAAACAGCTCAACCAGGGCCCAAACTGGCTGGCAGGGAAGCAAAGCACTTCCACTTAACTATATCAAAGAACTGAAAGCCCTGAAAAAAAAAGTCTCCTTTTCTTAGAAACAGCATGAGCAGCCAGGGAAAAGCATCGCTGCAAGCTGTATGCATATTTGGGCAAATGACTTTCCTGTTGTTTTGATTTCACTTTTGAGCGTGAGGACTTGGGATAGCTTGATAAAATGTGTTCTTTTGATCAGCTTGTAGGACATGCAGCTGAGATCAGAACGCAGTTGGCAGGCTTTTAAAAAAAGAGCTGATATTGAAATATCAAAGAATTGACACTTCTCTCTAGTGTTTTAAAAGCCTCTAAGCAGAAAAGGGAGTGATTTGTTAACCATCTGGCAGGTAGAAATCTGCAAACATTCTCCTGACAGAACAGTCAAGTCTGCTCACTCTGCACACACACCATCTTTACTTCTGTGTTTATCTGCTGTGGTTCAGCTGGGAGATCCACTGTGGGTGGTGTCAGTGTGAGAGTCATGACAAAAGACTGATGCTCTTTGACCTCCATCCAACACAAAAAAAAACCTGGAGGGGCATTTTTAAAATCACTGACCTGATTCCCTATACAGTTTCACATGTGCATCAGGATGCATGTGTAAAAGTGAACACCCACATGCATACAGATAAACACTGTGACTCCACAACAACATGTTTCTCAATTTAAACTAGCATCACAACAAAAAGCGACCTCAAGGCAAGACATGACGCACACAACATCATCTATTCAGTGGACAAACAATTCACAAAACCACATTTTTAGCCGCTTTACACAATCCTAGTTTCTATAGGTCACTTTTTTCCAAATTGCGGCTCAATAACTTGACCAATATGGAGCATTCAAACATGACGTCTATTTCAACAATATTTTCAGAGAATCATCCCCAAAACAAGACACGTAAGCCACACTATAATACATCTCATTTTAAGTGCACCAGCCACAAATTCATGTCGTGAAAATGCGATTAAAAATTGGGATTATCGCGTGTTTATGTGGGTTTATCCTCCAATCAGATTCATCCTCGGTGAGCTGTGTGATCCACTAACCCACTGCCCCCGGAGTACACGATTTCTCTCACCACCGGGAGAAATAAGCCTACATGTTTTTAAGTTCAAATGATTGATGATCTAGCCCTGTAGAGTTCAACTATGCTTCTTACCTCTGCAAAACTTCACGATGGGCTCCTCAGTGGCGTCTCTGCCCGTCTACCTGCGCCCCTACGTCCATGCGTAAATTGAACTTATAGTGCGCTTTCGCTTTGAGGCGCAGATGTGTTACTGCTGGTCGCACTGGAAATTAAAAGTACATCTCTCTGATTCCCATTTAAAAAAAAAAAAAAAAAAGAAGAAGCAGCCCGGCCGGGTGAGCGAGGTATAGTCGTCGTTTTTTTTTTTTCTTTCCCGGTGAGGATCGGTGCAGCGGCCGCGCAGAGCAAACACTGAGCCCTCTTCATACACATTCCAGTTTGTGTTTGCAGCGCTCCTCCCGAACAACGGAGAGCCAATAAGATACCGGGGATGTCACGGGGAGGGCGGGGCCACTCTGTTTCGTGGCCCCCAAAGCCCCAAAGCTGGCCTGTGTATAAAGCTCGGGGTATGCCCTGTGTGTGTTTCTCTTTTGTGTGTCTCATCATAGCATCAAATCAACGGAGCTTTATTGGTCTGACTGACGTAAAGGATGCCAGTACTGCCAAAGATAAGGTATACATTATGTTACTGTAATTCACTTTCATATTTCATAAATTTTTTTTAATAATACTTGTAAAATAAAACAGCAGCATCTTTGACATTCAAACAAACACCTTTTCACACAACATGGGCATACAGACTACTGGATGGTGAGTTTGAATGAAAGCAGTCTTTTAAGGTTCTTTAATTAATTCGGAGACAAATGTATTATCAACCAGGCGATGTTAATTACCCCTTTAACCCAAGCTTCCAGTGTTTACTTTGTGTCAGTAGATGTCTGTGTTTTTGATTATTTAAGTTCAAATTTAAAAGATATTCTCCCTACAAAAGTATGAAATCAAAGAAGACTTTTTACCATTTTCTCCCAGGCCTGTTTTATAGAGGGCCAACGTGTTACTGTATAAATGACCACACGCTTCCATGTGCTGTCTGCTGTGTGCAGACGTACCTAATAGTAGTCTGGGAGGCAAGGCAAAGCGTGAGATGATTAATAAGAGGGCAACATCAATTACTTGACACTGTTTCAACAAGGCCATTGCTTTGGAATACAGTACACAGCATCCCTGTTTAGATTAAATATGTTTGTTTTATCTTACAATCGTCAGATGAATGCAGATAAGTTGTCAATGGTTGGTGATAATAAATGATAACTGTGGTTCAGGGAAAACACTATTTTGAACAACAATTATGATTGGGCCTGTATGATATAATTATTATTTTCTACAGAGAAGAATTTACATTCATGTTTTATGGCTTCAGACATCAGCCATGTCTCTCTACTTGCCTTGGCACACCACTCCAGCCTGCAGGGTGAATCTACGTCTGAGCACCAGATTTATCCAGCTGTCACCTTCTGAACTGTCTCGAACATTTCTCTCTGCTCTTGGACTCTGGACGGCAGCAGCAGGGCCATTTTTAGGAGGGAGAGCTGATACCTCCTGGTTTTAAATTTAGACCTTTTGATGTTCACTTAGTTAGCCGTTGAAGCTTCTTTTCAAGCGGTACAGTACAAACTGTCTCATTCTGCAGCACATGAAATAAGTGTCATTTGTCCTCATAAAATGTATCGATAGGTTGTGAAAACGACGGTGTGATTATCTGTGATTACACAGCTATAACAACAGAAGCTCGTCTCAAAATTGCCTTTCCAATCCGTTCGCATCGAGTGGGTTCAAGGTTTACATTGATTGCTTTCCCCTGGACAGCAAGTGGCACACAAATTGAATTAAACGGAAAAGCATCAAGACAAAAACAAAACACCCCAATCTGCAGTAAAGCTACAAAACAGGGTGAAACACATAGGTGCTGGAGAAAATACTTTTCTTTTCGGAAAAGTCGGTATAATGCAGAGTGACTCGTCTTGAAGTGCCTCAGCCAGCTTGATCGGCCTCCATAAGTGGATACGCTCCTCCACTGAGTCCATACAAATCCAATTCACACTCGCCCTTCCAAGAAGCGAAGGGAGCAGAAAATGGCTTGTCCCTTTTAATCCATCAGTTAGCATGTAAGTAAGAGGAAGGGATTTCATAATGACTCACTGATATGATTCACCTTAAAGCGTATAGGTTCAGGGTTTCTTCATGTCTGGTTCTTCTTGTGAGTGTGAGAACAGCTTTGGCGAGAAAATTGGGGCGAAATCAATTTAGTTGACAAAGTGCCAAAAGGAGGATAATGATAGCTTTCCACAAAAAAAACAATATACAGCAATGAGAAAGCATACCTAAGTGGGTTATCGGGTTGAAATTGCTTTAAAAAGCACTAAACGTATAGCCTACATAAAAGCTACTAAAATGGGCTTATATTGCTCTAAAGCTGGGAATATAGCTGTTATGAGATACTGTACCAGAAGGATGTAAGGAGTCAAGAATTTGCCTCACAATGATGACCACTAAAGAAACTCCATCCCATTAGATAAACAGTGGTGACATGTTCTGGATATACAAGTGTGTCTGTTATTCAAAGTACAAACTCCAGATTTAAATATGAACTTCCATGCTTTGTCAAGAGGAAAAAAAAGGCCAGAGCTGCCAGCTGGCCGTCGATATTTATAGTATGCTGCCGTCAATGTTAAATGGGCGCCATGCTGGGAATTCAACCATGGTGTTTGAACTATAAGTGATGTAAAGAAGGCAAGAGTTAACAAAAAAAAATCATTAGATAGAGAGAAAGAGGCTGTTTTAATCATAAGGAAGTAAATAATTATCAAACGACAGATTCAGAGTAAAGGCGCAAGAGCATTGGAGAGGAAAAAGAATGAAAGATGAGGGATGACTCCAGGAAGTCACTGTGTGTGTCAGGCCACGATAATGTCGATAATGTTTTTCTATCCGTCCGTAATATGTCTAAAATAGACTCTTCCTTGCCTGAAATACACAAGCTAGATATATGTTGTTTCAAACTGAGCTTTAGACGAGCTGGGAAGTGGATTGTGTCACCTATAAGAACAGAGAAATGTTAGCTGTTTCTTCTCCAGTTTTTTTTTATATTTACGCATCACTGAGTCGACTGGCTGCCAAATTCAGCCTCACATTGAGAAAAGACGGAGAAGTGTCATTGGTTTCCTCATATAATGCAAAAGGTCAAACCAAAGGCAACTAAAAAAAATCCCATTTGAAAACATTATCCTTCCTTTGTTATGCCTTGAAGTTATACATGCCAGTTCTTTTTCTTACTGTGACTTTGATTGGATCACTATTAAACCTTCTTTCAGGAGTCTTACTACAACTGTACGTCAAACATGTGAGTTTCATTCTGCTCCCCTCTGCACATATCACTATGAAATGATTGAAAAAGACACATTCAAGGTTTCCATTAGCCCTTTAGCTGAGGCACACACACACACACACACACACACACACATGTACACATGTACACACACGCTTGTGTGCACGCTCAGACACACCCCTCTTCTTCTGAGACTCTCAGCTGCTGCACAGCTCAGCCTGTAATTATGGCTGTCATCAGCAGCCTCTGACTAGCGGCTATATTTACTGAAGAACCAGCGCACTACAACACTCTATCTCACACTATCTCTCTCTCACACACACACACACACACACACACAAAGAAAGCACCTTACACTCACACTTATCACTTCATGCACTCACACATGCACTCAGATACTTACGAGCTATCTAAAGGTTTTGCAAATCAAATCACAGCAACAGGTCCTTTAACATTTAGTCTGTGTCATCAGCTCGAATCGGCTCAAGACTTTTCTCAGGAAGTACAAATTCATCTCTGGCTCATTTACAGTGAGAATAACAGAACAAATAAAAGACAGTCAATTGTATTTGGTCAGCGGCAAAACTTTGATGTCAGATCTTTCTTGTTGAAACTGGTACTGAAATAGTAATATTTTAATCAAAGATATGCCTAAAACATGAATTTATTTACTTTCTTTTGAAGAAACAATAATTGGGCAAAAACTATAAAGCTCAGAACTCTTTATTCTTATCATCATGAAACATCGACTGCACTCGCCTATTATGTCTGATCTCAAACCAATTGCAACTACTCCTCCTCAATACCTAATGTAACACCCCCATCCCCCACTTCAAGTTCCCTATTTTTTTCTTGATAATTTCAAAGACGATTGCTTCAACAAATTTGCAGCGGCCGTCAGTGCTTTCGACGCGCAACTCTCCCGTGGACCCACCGAATTCAGAACAATCTTTCTCTGATTCATTCTGCATTTAAACCATCCCTTTACCGGATGAAAACAAGACCTATTTTGGTTGCAAGACCTCTTGAAATTATAGATCAATTTGTACGTTTTGCAGAGATTTTATTACCATGAACAAATGCACAACCCCTTCCTTGTTAGCATGTAATAAAGTGATGTTTGTTTCCTGTAATCAGGGTACCAAGGTGCGCATGTATGTGAGATGTTCTGTATAGTCTTCTAAATGAATAGCATGCTATAGTTTGCTTTGTTTTCTTTTTCAGGGTCATCTTAACAAATGTGATTCTATTGTTTTGAGGCCAGAACAGTATTTTTCCAGGAGAATAATCTTCTATAAGAGACACCCAAGTAACCCAGTTAGCTCTGTTATTACAACATAAACCATAACTGTAGGTGACTGGGTTTATATAAACAGTGTTTATAGAGCTAGCTGTCCCCAGTCTTCAGCCCATTCACACAGAAAGTATGAGTGAAACCAGAGCCTCACTGACCTCCAAGCAGAGTCGTTCTTCTCCTTTTGTAGCGACTGCCGAACGTCCCGTCAATTGACCTCCTACTCGGCATGTAGCGAGGCATTGAAACACCTCTGGTTCTCTTTACATCCACTTCTTCTCTGGTTCATTTAGTCCAGCCTTTGTTACATTCATTCAGTGTCATTCATTCCTGTATGTTCCACATCTCTGCCTGACAAATGTCTGACAGCTAAACCAGGATGAATCAGAAAGGCAACATGGCGGGAGGGCAGGAGGGGTCAAGGCGAAAGGATGTACAGGCACAGCTGATGGTGTGTGTGTGTGGGAGTGAGAGTGTGTGGCACGTAAATGTCAGTAGAAAATGCTGAATGCTTCTCGGGTTACTAGCCCTGTTTTCGGTTGACTCATTGTTGGACTATAGCCCTGCACCTAGACACAAGGTACATTTTGATATTGGCATTTGATTTCCTGATTAACATCCTGCAGATTCCTACACAACAAAGTATCTTCCATGTCTGTACAAAGTTACACATTAGTCAGTGTGTCTCCACAGAAGTGAATCATTACAGGCTCTGTGCTGCCCGGTGGGCTCAGCTCCATGCTGTGGCTCCTTCAGTCTGTAATGACAGGATGCTTTTTTGCAGGTAGAGTGTCTCTCCCCCGAGGGGCTCCGAGACACGTCATAGACTGGCAGCAGACTGCAGGTGTGTGCCAACAATATCAGATCACCTGGCGTCATATGGTGACCACACAAAGCGAAGACATGAGATAGGGGATGTGTAATGTCCTTCAGGTATTGTTTCTGAAAGATCAAAGTTGCACAGACAAATTTTGTATTTGCTAAAAAATTTTCAAAAAACTGAAAATGACAAACTTCTTGAAAGAGAAATTACATAAAACATTGCGGTAAGGCTGCCCAGAGCTGCTCCCTTATCTCAATGTTTTGGTTGTTCTGCCTGCAAGCTTTACTTCCTTTTAACCCTTCTGTTAGCAGGCAATGACTTTGAGCAACTAAAACCTTTCAGAAACTCCACTTGTGGCCTCATTGTCCAACACAGAGGAGGCAACCCTAACTGTTAGTTTGCTTCTAACTTGTTAATATCATGAATACACTTGGAAGCTGCAACCCGCTGAGGATCAAAACTTCATGTTACACTTTTTGAACACTCACGGGTGGTCTAGAAAGGTTTTAATGTTTTAAACAGATTACTTCATTGTGAGAGACGTTCCAAACCGCTGAGTGTAAACCCTGCACGCCCAGTGTTGCCCACAGCACAGATCGTCATGGTAACCAAACGGGAACAGTAAAGGCAAGGTTAGCAGGACATTGCAGCTATTATCTTAAATATAAGTTAAAATTCAAACATCAACTGAGAGGAGTTTACACTCACAGCTACGACTGATCTGCAAAATAAGAATTTTGACTCTTGGATCATCTGGCTTACTGGATGTTGCAGCATTACACAACACACCTGAAGTCCCAAATCACTGCAATGTGTTTCCCTCTCTGTACGGCTTTGTTTTACTGTTTCTCTCCTTCTTTAACAGCATTACATTAATAGTTTGAGTGTTTTGGCAAAAGTAGGTCAGTGGAGCCAACTGTCAGAAGCAGGAAGAGGGAGATGCAGAGTGGTAATATTCCAGCTCCAGTAGGTCCCCTCAGGTCAGAGCCTCTCCCAACAAACACACAAACTACAGTACTGTCCTGATCTCTGATCGTTGTATCACTGCTGACAGAGACGACATCTGTGGCCAGACAGCGGAGGTGTATGTGTGGGAGGACTGTCAGAGTGTGTGGCTGGCAGCCACCGCTTATATGTAGAGTAGATTGCAAAGGAGTGGGTCATTGCATGTGTGTGTATGTGTGCATGCATGTGTGTGTGTTTTACAGTAGGGCAAGTAGATCAAGTCAGTTTTAGATCATCTTCCAACCTCGAGCAGCGCCCTCTTTGCCTCTAAACTGACCTGTCATGTATGTCACTGCAGATCTGATACTGAATAAGATATTTCACTAAATCATCATATCACTCATAAAATGATTCAAATCCATTTAAAAAAAAGTGTGACAGCTTTAAGAGGTGGGCGTTACTTTTTTTGTCACATTCAAATAAACTTCTGCATTTGTTAAAATATGATCACTGCTCTGCTGCAGGGAGGGTTCATTATGTCAACTTTTATAATGCCAACAATTTGAACTGGAGCCAATATAGTCCACATAAAGAACAAGTAGAGTCATGTGTGGATCAGGTAAATCATTTTGGTTCAAAGGTATTGATTCCAAAATCTGAGTGAAAATCCAAAACACCATGCTTCCTTTTAACCCTCAAGTCTGGAAAGTAAGTTTCTTGACCAAAAACCAATAAAAAACATGAAATTACCAAATCATCCTTCATTGTCAGGAAAAGGCTAAGACTCTATTTTTCCCAGAAATATTTGATTTCCTGTTTTGAGGAGTTTTAAAGCTGTCTTTACAAGACACGCTTCAGGGTATGGCAAAATGACCCACAAGGTACAAAATTTAGTTTCTACATCTGTTTCCCACATGTGGATTTAATGGGGTCTCCATCCTGGGAGTTGCTCATCAAGTTGCTAAAAAATATCATTGCCATAAGGTTGCCATGCTTTACACTATTTGTATAGTACCTCATCTTGAATGAGTTGCACTAGCTGGCTTAAAGTCTATAGAAAAAGTTCAGAGCAACTTCTAGCTACAAAAAGAATCAAGAGAAGAGATGCAAAAAAATAAACATAAATAAAATCATGAGGGGGAAATTAAACTTTTGGCCCAAATTGGAATTGTTTTTCCTTTGTCCAAAATCCAAACAAGGAGAATTTGATGCTGCAGTTTGATAGTTATGAAAGCCTCCCCCCGACTTTTGTATCAGGACTCTGCTCACTGTGATCCTGAGCCTTGTTGTTCATCATGTTAGCTCAGAGGAGGATACAGTTTCATTAGGTTTACCACACAAGGCAAGTCCAGACAGGAGAGGGAGAGAGGAATGGATTTGTGAAATGTGACCTGGTTTCTTGTCTTGCAGTCTTCTCCATGAGCTCTGTATATCATGTTAATGCCCTATGTGTGTGTGTGTGTGTGTGTGTGTGTGTGTGTGTGTGTGTGTGTGTGTGTGTGTGTGTGTGTGTGTGTGTGTGTGTGTATGTATGTATGTATGTGGTGGGGGTGCTTCCCTATCTCACCCTGCGGGCAACAGCTGAAAGCGTGTACTGTAGAAGTGAGATAGATTTCATGTCATCAGCAAGATAATTCAATGAGCGCTCTACACAGAGCTTGTATCATATGAAATCCTGATTTGATTATAACACAATTAAAAATCCATAAAATTAAATCAAGATGTTGTCGCGTGGCTATACAACCTTCGGACCCTAATGTAAAACTAATTTTGCAGCTTGTGTTTCATTTGTCAGAGAATTTTATCTTGAGGACTTGTGCTCCAGTGTATCAATAAGAGCAGGACTCAAGGTTACAGTATAAAGGTTAGCAAAGCATTTAGCTCCAAGCTAACGTCAACTGACATTTTCCCCGCAATACTGACACAGTTAAAATAAGCGAGTTTGCAGCACTAGGATAGCTTTAAACGAAACACTCCAGAAGTATCTCTCAGTTTCAGTAAAATATATTTTAAGGAACGAGCTATGTATACAATTTTCAGCTATTTTGGCAAGCTAGCAAAACTCAGTGTTTAACTTCTTTTCTTACATTATTCACTATAGCATGTGTAAACCTAATATTTAGTATTTCTGTAAACCAGGTGGGTTACTAAACAGCTTAAGAATAAATAGAAAGAAACTGTTGCAGAGTATCCGTCAGTTAACATAAAATATATTTCATTTAAAGAAAGTTAGCCATATGTTGACAACAGTAGACATTCAGGCAAATCTGGATCCGGTTATTGCTTGTTTTGTACTAATTTGTAACATTTTACACAGTTACAGAAAATAATTTAATCTGCTAATGCTGCTTAAACATAATCCTGCTTTTAGCCAGAGGTCAACAAAACTCAATTTATGGTTTAGGTTTTTGACTCTTCCAAGAATTCCTCGTTTCTTAGATTACCAGAGGAATGTTGCCCCTCTGTTATCACTTGTTCCAGGAAACACTCCTGGACCCTTGCAAAAAAAACACCTACATTTAACATGTGTTTGACAGGCCCCCTTGAAAATAAGATTGCATGTTTTGGCATGCCTTAATTCTGGCTTATTTGATCGCTTCTTAAATCTCAGTGTGTTTAGCTGAGAAAAGGAAAGAAAAGCTCTCTGGCAAAGTCTGGAGTAAAGAGTTAAGGAGCGCAGGTGAAAAACACAACATTAAAGCTGGAACCCCATTCAGTTGCCATTGTCACATCACACCTTTAGGTACTCCCATCCCCCTGGGAATGTATTTACATTCTCTAAATCTGTTGAGGGACATTGGCTGAATGGAAACCTACCATAAAATCTCAGTGATTGACATGTCTTTGTGCCGAAGGAGTTTTGAAAAAACAAACTAGAAGAAGAAGAAAAACAGCCAGACAATAGAGGTTGAGCCCTGCAATTAGTGGTTTGTCTTCTAATTGGTAGTCCGGGTGGAGTTGATATACATCCTATTGCACAACACATTACACAACAATCCTGCATCAGAATAGATCGACTTTTCTAAAACTAGCACTACCCCTGTGTTTAATGACAAGGATTAGGTTCAGTTCAACACATGCAGTAAATGTAGCATGCCAAAGGAAGAGTTATTTCCTATGTAGCTCTTGAGTACAAATGTATTCGAGGGTGCTTCAAGGCCTCCTTCAAGGACCACTTACTTTTGACTGAAAGCAGCTCTGTGAAGTTTCTGACCTGACCCAGTTAGTCAAACACAGGTTTATTTAGACACCAAACACCATCGCTTCATACCAACAAAGGACTTATATATAACTTTATTTTTACTGTTATTAAATCCCCACTACTGTGGCTTTCCTTCAGGATACGCTAAACACTTGTGCTTTTCTTTTGCATTCTGTTTGCTACTCTGCCAACGCCGTAAGTAGACCAGCAAAGCAAACTCAAGCCCTTTAAATTACTTAAAAGGAGGAAGCAGGAGTTAAGAACCCATTGAGTTGATTTTGGACTCAATGAAGCCGCTGTGCACTTTTACTGAAGTCCTTGTGTGGTTTAGTTGAGCCATTTTCTTCAGATGTTTCAGGAAAGGGGGACTATACATGTGTGGTAAAGTGTGCTAACAGGAGAAGAAAGCAGAGTTTTGTTTGCGTTGATATTCACAAAACAATTTAAGTGTTTTTTTTTCTCTAAGATCTGAAAAGAGTGGTTATAGGGTCAGGTGGGTGTATGTGCTGAGGGGATCTGGCAGGGGTTCATCAGGGCCGAGCTGAGACTGTTAAGTATGTTAAGTATTAGAGTATCAAACTATCTAAGATGTTTGTAACTTGCAAGGTTGTTGAGACAGGTCTATGACCTCTGAGCTTGTGGAAAACTTTAAACACAAAGAAAAAACTGTATAAGCGCATTGATTTCCAATGGTCAAATGAGGAACAAAGCTGCCTTTATAAGGTCTGAAAAATCAATCCAAAGTTTTCATCTTACACATGAAAGAGGTTTAAATATTCATCCACATCCATAGAGAGTCAATTACAAGGACAAAAAGACAAATTTTCTCCTTTGTTTTTTACAGAATAGAATTCCTTCCATATAGATTGTCGGTTGTGTGTTAAAGATGTCTGCTTCCAGACTGAGCTGTTATTATATTTCGATTATTTAATTGAGACTGCCACTTTCACGGGATGGGGCATCATGAAAATTTGCCATGACCAAAATGTAAAAACTACAATGATATGCAGATGACTCTCAAGTATTTAATGTATTAAAGAAAATAAACTAAGATGTCGTTTTTGATGTGATATGTAACAGTCAGTAACATCAGTAATCTGTTAACACTTGTACAGTTGCATTAATCACATGTTGTTGTTTTCTCCATCCATAATCTTCATGGATGTAGCTCCGTTTAACTCTCTTGCCTTGAGGGAATATGACATCTCGAATCACAATCCTGCACCTTCAAATCTGTCTGCGTGACTGTTTTTCCCAATAAGCAAAGACAGATGTCAGTCAGCCAGATCTCTGATTTGGCAACCTTTTCAGAGGTCTTGAACCTCTTCACAACAGTGAAGGTAAATGTAGTTTATAAAGCTCACAGCAACTGACAATATGTTGGAGATAATCAAACTACCTCACTATGTACAAATCTCTTACCAGATGCTGAAAAAATATATAAATTAAATCCTAACCATACCGCATACTGCATCAGGAACAAAGAACTTTGTGTTGAAATCAGTAAATGTAGGTGGGGAAACACATTTCTCAATACACAGGGTAACTTCCTGTCAACAAGTATCCCAATTTCATGGCTCCAAAAGAGCACTCTGCTTCCTTTCAGTCCCATTTTATTTTTCTCCTAAGTAGGCCCATGTGCTTTGACTGATGCAGGGCTGCGCCTAAAACACATTAACACCACTGAGTAAAGCTAACCAAGGCTTTTTGCTAATTCATATAACCTGAAGAGGACTTGCTGAGAGTCTGAGAGAGGAAGAGAGACAGAACATCGGGGAGGGAGATAGTGAGCTTGTGACCATGTAACTGCTCTGTAAAGCACTTTGTCATTAATGCCGACGGGCTAAAAGTAGCGCTCCTTTAGTCATAATTCAGCAGCACAGCAGCACAAGAATAACATACAAGAGTAGCAATGCCAAATACAACCTATTGTCTCTGGGAGTGCATAGATAATAGCAAAGACATGTGAAACAATTCCTCATTATTGCAATATTATTAGAGTCACATTAGATTTTGCTCACAGGTTTAAAAAGTAAGATTCCTCTCTTCTTGCTGTACAGTCTTTATCATTCAATTCATAATTTATTTGGTGCATTAAAAAGCTATTCCTACACTGACAACACCATCTAAAATTATTGCATGACTAGACCAAATATGGCCCTTAGGTTATCTGTGCAAGTGGCCCTAGGTGACACATTTTAAAGTGCATGTTAGGCGGCGGCCTTATGATGGCTGTTGAGGAAGGAGTCAGTTTATGTTGTTAAAAAAAACCAAGAAAATACGCCTATGGGGAAGGGTAGGACGGAGAAATTGGTGAAACACAAGATTTTCATTAAGGAGACAAGACTTAAAGCTTCAGACTTATGCATGTATTAAACATATAGCCTGTATATAAACATAGAAGGCATGAAAACTCTAAAAAAACAAAAACAAAGAAGAAGATTGAATACATTTAGAGCAGGTAAATGTCAGCCTACTGACTGGCTGCAAGATTGGTAAAAAAAATATAAATATCGCATCTCCATCAGCCTATCCCTACTGGCTCCAAATGACCTCTCAAGGGCAAGATGTCAGCACCCGTTACCATCTCACACATTAACCACATGTGACACATGCTTTTCCAGAGTGCCTATTGCTGGTAGTATTTTATTTTGAAAAAGTCTTATATACTGGTTGGTTATTTTTGAAGTCACTGACAATCTACCTGTTCCGCTCTTCTGGCCAGAGGATGTGTTGTGCTTGATTTAACATCAGTGGCTCTCTTCTTCTCTGTGATTGTCAATGGTTTGTTTAGGGATTTTAAAGTTTTCTGTTTCTTTTTCCCTGAATTGAATTGCCTTGTTGCTGAAATGTGCTATATGAATAAACTTGCCTTACCTTTCAGTCACAAGCAGTGTTTCTCTGCCTGAATGATAATGTTAGCCGCAACTTCAGATTTGTCTAAACTGAAATATCAGAGTTATTTGATAGTTAGCGTTGGATGGACTTATATAAGCTTTCTTAGACATTCATGTTATTGGGTAAAAATTTCAATGAATGAAAATACTTCGGTTCTGTACAAAATAATTACACATCTGATCTATTTTTAATCCATCTAATGACTGCTTGACCAGATTGCATGTCCGCTGACTGCAAGCAGTTCAGTTCAATGAAAGATTGAATGTACTTTGTGAGATTGTTTTCAGCTTTACAGTACACATACCTCTGAATGTTTTAAATGCCTTAAAATACAGAGTAATCCAGTAATTTGTAAGAAATAATATGCAATAATGGGAAAAAATGATGAAAATATTCATACTTTGGCCCCTTGTTTGGTTTCAGTCCCCCCCTTAAAGACTTTATCAGAAGCAATGCCACTAATCTTAGACTCCGTTCAGCCAAGCTAGTTCAACACCGATTTCTAGTTTGTGGTAGAAATGCTCAAAGATTTGCAAATCCACTGCTAATAATACAACTAATGATTTAAAAAGGAAATAGGCCAATGTTAGTAGATTTGCATTCAGGGCCAATACGAATGAAACACTTGAATACTAAACACAAAACACACAGTATAATTTCCATGACTAATCCAAAGAGCTAATTAGAACAGAAAATATAAGTGATCTATATTCTGCAACCTTCAGCTGTGTCTGTGAATAAACACACCAATGCCTTATGGCCAACCTCCGCTTGAATCCGCGCACTGTGATTGGCCGGTTTGTTGCAAGAGAGTCCTCTGTTGGCATACCTTCTGGCTGTGATGTTCAAAGGGAACGTCACATTACCATCGGTATATCTCAGTCAGAAGTGGGTCAGTGGATGCATTAACATACATTACACACCAAATGATGCAATATGTGGGAATATCCTCTTCACTGTCCACTCGTCATCACTGAAGCTGCTGCAGAGCGATCTGTGTGGAGCTAAACAACGTCTTTAAATGTATAAATACAAATGTGTTAATCTGTACAATGAACTCTGTCGGGTTGAAAGAAAATCTTCAGCACATACACATGGCTGTGCACGAGGAGCCCCAGGCATGTGTGTGTGTGTGTTTGTGTGTGTGTGTGTGTGTGTGTGTGTGTGTGTGTGTGTGTGTGTGTGTGTGTGTGTGTGTGTGTGTGTGTGTGTGTGTGTGTGTGTGTGTTGCCCGGGGGGGAGGGGTTGTTCACAGTTTGACATTTTGGAAAATATGATTTTTTGAAGTGCTACGTGAGAAACTTGAAACCACTCTCATCTCTCTATTCATTATGAAGCTACAGACAGCAGTGTGTTTCTGCTTGAGGCGATATTAGAACATTTAGTGTTACCCTGAAATGTAAAGCTTTAGCTTATGAAGGCTGATATGGGGGGTTTCTTGCCTCGGATGTTTGCCGTTAAAGTGGTTAACGCTAGAACACCGCTAATGGGAAATGCCAACGTTGCCAAAAGATTGGCTAACAAACTGTAGTCCAGGTAATGTGAAAGTACAATGACTCCTCAGAACACTTAAAAAACATCTATAACACCACAACTACAATATATGAAATGACAAAAAAAAATCAAAAAGTGAACTTTCATGGCTTCTGCAATTTCGGTTAATTTCAGCGAATGCGTCACAATTCTGAAAACCATTCTGAAAATATGAGGCTCCTTAGAACCACAAAAGGGGGCGTTTCTATGAACTCCTCTGATGAATAATTATGACCCACTTCGGAGACACCAGTCCAGAAGCACAAAAGCCCTCTTACCAACTTAACCGATTTTTTTTCATGAAAATGTTCAATTTATTTTCATGAAAAAAATACATTATCTTAGTTACTGCATGTCCACTGTGACTCCATCAATGTTTATTAAGTGAAAAATGTACTCTTTTAGACACAATCTTTTCAGCGATAACCTTCAAAATTACAGCAAAAAAGAACAATAGTCAATTGTTGTGCAACCTGGCAGCATTATTCCCTAGTTTCTCATCAGTCTGTAAAACAACTGCTCGTCTTCCTTCCAGCTAAACGTAGGTTATTGTTGCAGCCGGGTTTTTGTTTTTTTATTAAATAAAAACTTACACAAAGTTCAATGTTGAAACTATTTTCTCGTGCGGCACACTGCTTGGTTTTAAAACATCTGCCTGTTACACAAGACCGCCCACACGGCAGAGGGCATGGATCCTCTCAGCTTTCTAAAAAAAGGGTAAAAGTCGAAAAATCAATAAACAAACTCTCTGCAGAAAGCTACGGCAAAAGGAGACAACTGAGACAAGAAGGTCTCGTTAGTCATGCATTCATTACACTGACTCATTACCACAAATGTTGCATGAACATGACTGAAAGTGGCACACTGAAGCGTTTTCTCCCTCTCCACTTCTTAGATAAATCAATTTCTGTGGTTGTTTTTTAACATCACTTTGTAGCAGAGCCTACTCGAAAAATGCAGAACACAACCACACCTACACAGCTGAACAGATCCCTCTGGGCCACACTTCAGCCATCACTTTTAACCTCTTCTTAACCCTGATCACAACCACAAGTGTAACACCACCTAGTGTGACCTCGCTGCACTCCTCCAGCAGCCAGCCCACCAGTAAACTCCATGCCTGCCTTCACACTCTTAAACTGACCCCTTGGCAAACCTACCGTCGTCAGTGAAGACATCCTCCGCTTCCTCGCGCATCATCTCATCCAGGTCATCCTCTGCAATGTCGGTCACAGCCATCACTATACTCCTCCTCTTCTTGTTTTTCTTCTTCTCTCCCTTGGCTAACTAATGCGAGCTTCCAGGGAGGTGACTGGGCTGTAAAATCGAATCAACTGCCGGATCGGCCTCTTCGCTTCAGGGCGACAGTCCGATCACTGGGCAGGCTCCTCGCTCGAGTATAGCAGAGGACTGGGACTGAGCTTCTCCGCAGGAGGGTGTGTGTGTAAGTGCCAGGTGAAGTGTGTGTCTGCGTGGGCGAGAGAGGACTCCCATCAACCTTCGCTAAGTTTCAGCAACAGGACTGATTTCGTAACATCCTGTGCAATGCTGAAGTGAAAGTGTGCAGTTTGGAGAGCACTTGTATGAAACAAGTGTGCTTGTGTGTGTGTGCGTGTGTGTGTGTGTGTGTGTGTGTTCGGGGAGGGTCAGACATCTGTACATGCGTGTGTGGGTGTCCATATGCACAGTATGGCTCTCTACATGAGTCAGCTTGAGAGGCTGGTGATAAACAGAAATAAATAGATTCAGTATTTTGAGCCAGCATGGACATAAAAAAAAGGGTGTGAACAAATGTGTGTGTGTGTGTCTGTGTGTGTGTCTGTGTGTTTGTGACATGGCATGTGGGGTGTGAGGCTAGCTATACTTGTCATTCCTTCACAGCTCGCTATGAATCATGGGAGCACGCTGATTGCTCCCTCTATTTTTTCCACAGTGCTTATAAGGTCTGGTGCTGCAGATGAAACTCTCCATGGACACTGTGGGAGGCTTTGTTTACTCTCTCTTATTATCACAGGCTTTTACATTAGGGACAAAAGTTGACACCTTTTGTTTTAAAAATAGAACTATGGCCCCCAATCATGATCAAGTTCACAGGCTGTTGGAAAACACTTGTTGCTGTTTGAAAGACATTTCCAGAATTCTTCCTGAAAAATATTCCTCCTACTGCACATAAAAGTAGATTTGTAATGGGTTTCATAAACTGCATGTCAAATTTGTTTCTTCGATTATTCAAGCTTTCAATAATATTATCCTGAGAAAGGTTGTATGTTGACATTGAAGTTGCAGAACAGTAGATGGGGTTCTGATTATTTTTCATGTATTCTCTTTAAAATGCAACAACAGTCTTTTAAATCTATAAAACAGCCATAATTCTCAATGAGAATAAAAACACACGTTTTATGCTAGCAACTCTATTAGACTGTAGTGGGCTGTAGCTCAAAGTGTATAGCCGACAATGCTAACACACTGCTTTTAAGAAGTGTGATGTTTTGAACATGTCATATACAATACGCTAGCTTACATGTATGTCTATTGTTGAGAGGCAAACTGCTGCTATGTTCCTACATGAATAAAAAGAAAAGTAAGAGCCTACTATCACGCTAACCACTCAATCAGGCAATACAATGTTTGACTTTAGCTGAAAGCTAATAGCCAACAATGTTAACCCACTGAGCAGGTTCTACTAATTAGCAAATTAACACAAAAACAATACACACGAGGCTGATTAGAATATGGTATCTCTCCTTTTGAAGTAGGCTACAAACAAATGCCTTGGATGAAAAAAAATTCATTTTAATCAATGAATGGTTGTTCAAATTTCCAGAAAAATCCATAAAATATGTTTCAGCACAACCAAATGTGCCTGACAGTTCCATCACTCGAGACATGTTGCAGCCTTACTGAGGAACACAGTATATCTTGTAGCTCGGCCACTGAGACATTTTGGGTGCATGTAACAGCTTCAAAGTTTTGTAATGGGAAATGAAAAACTTTCCAACTTTTCATGGGAAATAGTAATCCAGACTTTTTAAAGTTTTGCACCATCCCCAAGAGGCCCCTTACAGATGCCGTTCATCACTTCAAGCCCCCAAGTTCCCAATATGAAGTCTTCTTTTTTTTAAAATCTTAATTTACTCTAAGATTGAAAAAAAAAACTCTAACTTGAAGACAGACACAGTATTTCATTCTCTATCTTACATCATGTCTTCATTTGTCTTCTCTGAGTCACATCCCATCTACGCAGCACCATCTCAACCAGAATAGAAACTAGGCCTCATGTCAATTCATTATCACTTTTCCCGCACACTTCCTCTCCTCTGACGCTGCCTCCCTTTAAGGCCAAAGCTCAAGGGAATGAACCTGGAGGCAAACTCATTTTCATTGAGGCTAGTCCAGACACTTCAGAAACTGTAAAGGAGGAGGAGGGATGTTGGTTAAAAAAAGCTATGTTTAAAAATTCATAGGATGAGAAGATTGGCTTTTATGTCTGATGTAACTGAGGCAGATGTTGTGGGAATTAGACAATAGTTATATGGTAGTATGTGGTGAACACTGTTGTTTGCTATCCGCTAGTCTGAACCAGGAACCAAAACTGTGACAGAGGCTAAAACGGGAAGCATTGACTGGGACTCTGACCTCAGCCCAGACACTCCTGCAAATTATCCTTTAAAAACAAACCACAAGAAAGTAAACTAACTGCAGACTATTCAATCAACTATTCTTTTCTATTGTAGCTTTTTAAAATGTAAAAATGCCCCAGAAGTAGCTTGTTTGATTTCCTACTGTATTACATTGTATACTTTCCTGACTCTTTTTAGCTGTGACTGAATAGTTTTTGGACCGTTACACCTTACAAAAAGTTCAGTATTTGATAGATGCGAGCCTAATGCAAAACACATGTTCACACAGACACAGCCTTTTAGCCTGTGTTTCACTCAGTGAGTATTGGGCAGGCTGCATGTTGAAACTCACTGTTGACAGTATGGAAAATAAAGGATGTTCAGGGTATAATGCAAGTATATGAATGTTCAACAGCAGCAAGACATTACAGAAAGTGATAAAAAAAACAACAACTTTAAATCAGAACAAACCAGAACTGTAAATAAAATCATATTTATATTTCCACCAAAGCTGGAGAATAATCTTCTATTCAGCAAGGTGCCATAACAACTTCTGTGTCGGTGTGTTAAGTGATTATTTATTTAAACTGTCCAAATATTATGTTCTCTGCCCGTAATTTTGTTTCTCAGCAGACGGCAGGGACATTTGGACTTGGTGCTCTGATCCTAGAAACTTGAATCACTTGTCGTCTGCAACAGGAACAAAGACAAAACACTGACAAATGCAAAGCAAAGCCCACTATCTTATGCAGATTCATCCCACTGCCATCTGTTCACTGTACAACCATCACAGGTTCTGGTGACTGTATCATGATTAATGCACCAAAACAGACATTAAACAAAGAGAGTTCAATTAAAAAAAAAAAAAAATGATGCATGCAGGTATTGAAAGATCCAAATCCGAGCTTTCAAACAAATTTAAACAACTTCACTTTTGTCTCTCTTTCCCTCAGTAGCAGCTTCTAAACATTTGTCTTCACAGGCAGGGAAACAGGGTCATGTTTGGGCTGCATTTGCCCTTCTGCATTTCAATGACTGGATACATTGTTGTCACCAGCAGAGAAAACCCCCTGCTCCGGGAAATGCAAACGCATGCTGCAGGGATGCAAAGACACAATACCACACACACACACACACACACACACACACACACACACACACACACACACACACACACACACACACACACACACACAGATACACACACACGTCTGTATAGTAATACTCACACACACAATGCCAAAAAACACCCAGCAGACAACACACAGTTGTTACTCCTGCACTGCAAAGAGAGAGCACAATCGGACCCGCCTGGTACAATGGCGTTGTTTGAATGGGGTCAAACAATGGAGCTCTTTGGCGTCTGAATCGAGCCAGATGATGAGTGTCCTAGGAGGCTGAATAGGCGGCTTCAGCCTCCTACACACTCACTGCTCCGGCCTTGACAATATGCATCAGTGCGCCGCATGTTACTTTGGACTAAAATATCGGTTATTAGCATGGAAGCAGCGACTCATTAGCATGTATGTTGCAGGCTAATTTACATGTATGCAGCCTCTTGCACAGAACTTTGATATCAGACAAAAATGTTCTGAAAAACTCATGGACTGATACAATTCAAAATTTTACACAGGCTTCATCTATCAAAGTTGAAACTTTTGAAAATGTTCCCTGCTCTGTGATCGTTGTGGACAGGTACCGGCCTCACTGGCACATATGTTCTGGACTTGTCCAAGCATCGCCAACTACTGGATCAAGATATTCCAGAGTTTGTCTGAGATTTTCCAGAAACATCTTACATCAGTCCAGACCCAGTTCTTGCAATGTTTGGGGTTGGGTCAGCTGCTATGGAGCTCTCTTTATCAAACAACCAGAAGAATGTGATATGCTTTGTAACACTGTTAGCAAGAAGAATTCTGCTGAACTGGAAACAAAAAAAACCTCCAGTTTATCAAGCTTTAATGAATGATGTAATGAAGCATTTGCAGTTAGAAAAAATAAAATTTACCCTGAGAGGAAAGATAAATATGTTTTACTCAATATGGCAGCCATTTATAGACTACTAAAACAAAAACAACACCATGAAAAAATGATAATTTAGTAAAATCCAGAGCACTAGACATCCTCCAAGTTGTATTATTATTACTATTTAAATCTTTTTATCTTATTATTTTGGTATTATACTTGTTTTTTACTTATGTTTTTTATATCTTATGTTTTTATTTATTTATTTAGATTTTTGTGTTGGTTTGAGGTATGAATAATCATGTCTCAGATTGTTTTTTTTTTTTTTAATTTATCTGTATTTGAAAAAAAGAAAAAAGAGAAGTTGAAAAAAAAAATGCTCTGAAAAACTTTGAGTATCAGGTGTATCGAAAGATTTCACTATCAACTGCATCACAACATACAATTTCATGAAGGCATTTTAAACCATGGGATAATACTTGCTGACCATAACAAAATGTTGCACCCATATTTTATAAAGGACTGCAGATAATGAAGACATATTTAAAAAAATAAATGAACTCAAATGAAACAATGAGATAGTTTGAATGAAGCGTGGAAAATGCACCGATCACTCAACAGGAAACTGTTGCTTAACAAAAAACAATTTCACAAAGCCTTAGGAAACTGGATTTCCGTGTACAGGGAACTTAAGCAAATGTGTGTTGCAACAGAATGACAAGAGTAGGTTGACAGGTTTAGGACAGAGACAGATGGGAGAAAAGTTTTTATACCAGCCTGACTTCATCTCTCAAACCACGGCAGAGAGACATGGGGTCAGATGTGAAAGAGCCATTAGTAATGTAATTTTTTACAGGAGTGTTGAGTTCAACTTAACTTAGATAATTCAGACTAATGCCAGAGAGGAAGATGTTTAAAAAGAGACATCTTCTCTCTTCTTTCCCTCGTTTTTTTTCTTTCTCTGTTCCCTCCACCCGGGCTCTTTTCTCCCTCATAGAAGGATGACAAAATGGGATGATTGTGAAGGGGCGCCTGGTTACCCTGGTAACAATAATGAGGGCATTGCATGGTAAATCCAATTTGCCATGGAACTCTCTGACTCATTTGAGGTGCACATGTGTGTGTGTGTGTGTGTGTGTGTGTGTGTGTGTGTGTGTGTGTGTGTGTGTGTGTGTGTGTGTGTGTGTGTGTGTGTGTGTGTGTGTGTGTGTGTGTGTGTGTGTGTGAGTTAATGTGTGATGCACTACAGCTTCATGGTAGTAGTGGAGGACACAACCATAATGAACCGTCCTACAGCCCAGCTTGCATAGAATCATGAAATGTAGACACACACGGGCGCACACGTCTTTTTTTCTAGGTCTCTTTTCTTGCCAGCTTTTCTTCAAACTGGAGATCAGAGAGTGGATCATGACTGCGGCTCAAACAACAAGTTACAGCACAGAACAGTCAGCGTTAAATCAAAGCATGAATAAAAAACAGCTGAAAACAGAATAATTCCAAACAACAGGCAAAAAATAAGACGATTGAAACTGAACACCGCTGCATAAAACATGCAGCAATCAAAGTGAACCTCTGATTAAAACACCTCATGAATACCTGGAGTTATTTAAGCAGAAAATTAGTCCGTGCAAACATGAGGGCATCACAATGAATGAACTTGCAAATGAGTTCCCGAATTTCAAATTATTTTTAGACTAAACTTGTCAGTTTTTTTCAGCGGCATCCAATCACCACCCGGACGAACACACGGCCTTTAATTGTTTGAATATTCTGTTTGGTTTTAGTTTGCATCAGGGCGCAAGGGGAGATGAGTTATGTGAATGAAAATGCAAAAAAGTTAAGTGGTGAGAAGAACTTGTAGATATACCTACTGTAAGAATATCGGTATCGCTTCATCTTTATATGGTTGTATGTCCTGACTCGGCGGTACATTATATGAAATCCCGGTGGACGCCTTCTTGTCAGTGTGAAGCCCAGAACTCCCTTTGAGCTGTCACCAATTTCTATTTTTATGCCCTCTCCCCGTCTCTCCCTGTCCCTATTGTATTTTGTCTTCCACAATCGGATCCCTTTCTCTCACTCATTTACTCTTTGCCTTTCTGTCTCCTTCCCAGAGTGCACAGAGGGCATCAGACAATGGCAGCAATACAGCCGCTTGCAACGCCAGCTGTGCAGACTGGCACCACAGAGACGGCAGTGCCAATGTTTTTGCCCTGATGCTGCTGTCGGGTACACCTGGAGGGAAAAGATAATATGCTGTCGATGCACTCAAGCAAATGAAGCAGCAGACCACAGTTTTATCCATCCATTTGTCTCTGACCTTCAACATCAAGTTTTAGCGGTTGTTCATCAGACAATCTGGAGGGTGAGCTAAAAGATAACAACAAGTTTATATCAAGTGTTCTCTGTGCTACCTATGGGGGCTTTAATAATGTTTACCTTGAGATAAGAGTCATCCTATAGCCTCAAAGGAAGTGTTGTACTTGTATACCAACTGTGCAAAGCTGTGACAACAAATTTCCCGCTGGGGGACAATAAAGTATTGTATTGTTGTTCAGAAGCAGATGAGAAGTCATCCCTTTGCTATTGATATTGATTTTAAACCTGACAGCTTGACACATCTTTAAAGGCTTTATGTGATTTTTTGATCCAGCAGATGTCGCCCTTGAGCACCAGCATGAAACCAAAACAACTCGCGCTGCATTGTTGTGTTAGCATGCTAATGCTAGCGATCTTTATTATGCTCGTATCTTCACACTGCATGTAAATTTACCTGAAATGAGCGTGATCTAGAAACACAGTTAAGCAGTGAGTACAGTATGTTATTCTTCTTTTCTCTAGTCCCTCAATTAAACAACTTTTATACGTGAGGGGAGGAGTCAGCCGGCCGTCCTGGCGATGTAAACAAACTGAAGATAGGACTCTGAAAACATCACAGACAGTGGGACTCGGGTGTTACACCCATTGTAGACAGTCATGACTCACAGAGTTATTTTCAGAGGATATACTTGATTTCTATTATATTTAAGTGTGAAAAATCGCATAAAAAGCCTTTAAGTCAGGCAGAGACAGAGGTGAATCTGCCATCATTATCCAAGTGTGTGTGCTTCATTAACAAAAAAACAGGTGTGGCAACAGAAACCACTGGGGACAGGGCTTAGCTAAAGGTCAATAAGAGGAAATGCTAAATTGAAAATGTGCTTATCTATAGAAGTTGCAGATAATGAAAGTACCCTCATTTACATGCTGCAGCTGTCAAACCATGTTGCTATTGTCGAGCAGATCTCCGATAGTTAATATCTTCAAACTGCCCCCAAGCTGTTCATTGTGAATTGTATAATATATTCAAATTTTTTGACAGAGAGACATCTTTCTGGTAGGGAGATCCAAAGCAAGATGAGGAGGGTGGCACAGGGTGGGGCAAGAGCTCTGAAAAACCACAATTTCCTCTCCCACGCTCGCCCAGCACATCCTGAATACATTACTTCCACACCTGCTAGCGCAGAAACGGGAAGTTAACTTTCAAAACTAGAAAGAAGCTGATGCAATGTCATCTTATGGGCAGAATTAACCCACAGTTATGACCCTTGCTTATATTGTTTCAGCTGTGAAACCGATGGTGTGTATATTGCATAATTCTGTGCTTGACAGGCGTTCACACACACCTGCAATCGACCACAAACAGGGATTTATAAAGTACAGCGTTCAGGAAGAGCTCGGATGCTTTTGTAGATTTATTAAAAATTCTACCAAGCGAACAGGAAGAGAGAATATCACAACACAGCTTCTGAGAAACAGGGTGTGGACAAGGAAGGAATGGTTGGGCAATAGTGTGTAAAATAACATCAAGTGCCTATTGCAGTACAACAGAGTGCACATGTGCAGCTATAAAGAGTGTCACAGTTAGGAAGTGGGTGTGGGAGTAGTTTAGGGTCGGAGAATGACAGAACTGGTCAGAGAAAGTGTTACACATGTAGCCTTCCTGCCCCGGTGGTCAGAGAAACAGGGGCAGTGGGCGCTGGGTTGGAAAACTGTGGTGACAGTTCATCATCACGCATGAGGGCATACAAAAAAAAGAAAAAAAGAAACTCTCCATGTGTGTGAGCAAGTAAGTAAGTGTGTTTGTCGCTCTGCCTGGCTTTGTATCAAGTCCCTCCAGAGTGATGACATCTGCCGTGACTACACATCTGTCCTTCTCCCTGGAGTATGAGCATGATGCACTCGTTAAACCAACTATATCTGACCTACATACATCAACATTTTTGCCAATTAGCAGTTTGTTCCTCAAACAGTTTTGGCCAACTTCAAATAGTGAATTTATTTAATGTTTAACAAAAAATCCTTACCTAAAATAATGATGTATACATATATATATATATATTTATAAACATCGCACAAAAAGTAAGGAAATTTGTGTTGTGCCAATAGCAACAGCAGAATAAGTTGTTTGGCACTGGCAGAGAAGATTGGCAAGTTTTTCATGGGCACAACCCACATACTCAGCTCTGCTGCTTATCCCACAAATGCATGTTTCTTACAAATGTGGCACAATTTAAAAGTGAATTAAACAAGCTTTCCAGCGGTATAGGATTTATTGCCAAGAAGAATTGTTACAACAAAGAAATAATCTACCAAACACAAATTTCTTTACTTTTTGTGAGATGTTTATCTATATATATATATATATATATATATATATATATATATATATATATATATGAACATAAATCAACAAATGATTGTACATGTTATATGCTGATGATTACCTTGTTTTACACTCAGGCTGTGAGTCATTCTGAATATTTTAAAACCCTAGACTGACTATCAAAAGTAGGGATAGGCCTTTACAGAGTACCCGCATTACCTTTTAAACGATTACTCAAATACATGGTGATTATTTATTTTTCACCGTTAAAAAAAAAAAAAAGGAAAGTCAGCCACAGATTTTCTGCCATGTGTGGCTCATCAGTACTGTGTGTGTGTGTGTAGGACAGCAGTTTTTAAAATCCCAGTTCTGAATGAAACGACAAGTGATGGTGACACTTTGCTGTTCTGAACAATTCTCTATGCTTTCCTCATACATCTCTTTCACTCCCGTAGCTGTTGTTCGCCGTCATGGTGGCTAGTACTCCGGCTCGACAAACGCAATCAGCTCGCGGAAGCCTTCACCTGGACATAAGGCTCATCTTCTCGCTCTGGTATCATCACAAAGACCTGTGCTAACAGGGCTAGCAAATGATGTGAAGTGAGACTGCCTGTTGTCTTACTCCACTTGTTTCTCATTCTGCTTTAACCTCATGTGGTTAATATCATTAAACATGGAACAAGTATTTCTATGATGTGCAAATTTAACGCAATTTATATTGCTCTGCACTTTATCGTCACCCTTTGTTTTATTGTAAAGACCTTTTTCAAGTAATGTGTGTCCCTTTAGCAAGCCTAATAAAAACAATGCACAGCGTGTTGCACTGCCAGCAAAGCATGGTAAGCAGGTAAAAGAAAAGCTAACAATGAATCTACAAAAACAAAGACAAGGAAATATAACATGTCATATCTTGCCCTCGGTTTTACCTGTACAACAAACAAAACTCCTTCCTTTTGCCACATCCTACCTGCATGAGAAGTTTTTCTGCAGTTGCCTCAATAAACACAAAATACAGATCATAGCTGGACACTGAAAACTGATTCAGGAAGTCTCGGACCTGAAAAGATCTGTAGCACAAAACATTTATTTTTAGGGGAGTTGTCTATCTTCAGAGTGACTGTTGTTACATGTTAAAAATGTGGAAGTTTCATGTTGCAGCATAACTTTTAATTGATTCCTCTGTAAAAGCTGCTTGCCCTATTTTCACAAGTTAGGGTAGGGTAGGGTTAGCAAAGGTCGTGACTGACAGTGTGATTAGTGTGTATCGTTGTATATTTATGTCTCCATGTGTATGATGGGCTGGGTGCGGGGGCTTAAAAATATTAAAATTTGCCAAAATGGGGAAAAAAAGATTGGGATACTGCCCGAGAGAGTTACTACATAGCTGCCGTAAAGCAGTTGTTGTTTCTGTAATCTGGCACACTATACATGTGTGTATGTTGGATAAAGCTAAAGTTGATGAAGTTGAAGAAGTTACACCTCTATGTAACGTTAATTATTTTCTTTCTAATTCAGTAAGAGCAACCAAGAAAGCTCGGTCACACATATATGCTAATTAAGTTGAATTGCTGTAGCTTACAACAACATGGGTGCACAAGTTCTGAAATGTTACTCAAATCATTTCTACAAGTGCTCGTACCCATCACTAGTCAGAATTTAACATAGCTGTTATATCATCCCCATATCGGTTTGTGGAGAAAAAAAAATCCTTTTTTATGTTGCCTTAATATCATTTTGGGAGCCAGAATTGGCCAACGTTGGACAAGAATGAGGATACCCAAGAGAAGTTGTGACTTAAATCATGGCATCACAAGAAATCATCAGGGATGTTTTGTCAGATTTTAGACAACTCCTCCTGAGCCACTGATGACATTTGCTGTGTGTTTGCTGACACTCTGCCACAGCATTAGCGGGTCACATCGAGACCTTCTTTCCGGTTCATCAGCATCTGAATGTTTCTTCTCATCTGAGATGCCAGCATGACTTAAACCAAGGCCAGCATCTCGCTCTCTTGCACGCAAGAACACACACTCACACAATGATGCTGGTCTGGCATCCTTCTGTGGGGGAATGGACACTCAATAAAGCCACATCCTGACCACCATGAAAAACCCAGGAGTTCTACTGAGAAGCACAAAGAACAAACTGGCAACCCAGTGCAAACCCAGAGACATGGGAACCATGAGCTCATGAGCTACTTTTGCCATATACTCAGAGGATGCCAAATCTCTCAGCCTTGGCCTTGAGACCCTGAAACTTGCATAAAGTGTGATCAGTCAGCCTTATCCTATTCAACTAAGTAGACATGGGGTGCTGTTTTGTGTCATTGCAGTATGTTTGGAGTTTGATTGCAGCATTTTTGAAGACCTGCCAAAAATATAGACACACATTGAAAAGAAAAGTAGACAGAGACAACAGATAACAAGAAAACAAAGAGGAGATTTGTCCAGTCCAAGTACTTTGTCCTGCTGCTGAAGGACAGTAAAAACCTCTTCTGCTTATTGTAGATGCTTACATGCGTCGATAAGAGCGTATCTTAGGGTCCTTGCATTGGCTGTGTTTTCATCATAAATGTGGGTTTTCTTTAAAGCGTTGTCCCTCTTGAGTCCTGAACTTTTCTTTAATTACGTCTGGATTGTGACAGAAACAACAACATCCTATTTGCTCTTTCTATCATCCAGAGAGTTCGGCTGTCAGGCTTGGCTACAGTGCACCACCCTGGAGGCTGGATGGTGAGGCTTTTTTGCGGTTTATCTGCTTCTCTGACATTGGAACGGCTCCATTTAAATCAACAAGAAGTCTGTGTCAGTTTGTCCCAACACCGCCTTAGCTTGCTTGAGCAACTGATTTCCAAAACATCAATGGTAAATTTAGAGAATTATGTTTTTTTCCCTTGTGTATTTAAAAAATTGTGCACATGCTGAGCACCTTAAAGAAGATCTGACATTTCTATATTTGCAATGAAGAACATCACTGTGTATGTGAAAAAGGTTTTTTTATGTGTAAACAGGCAAAAGTGGGCTGAGAAAGATGCCATGTCAACTACATCAGTGTTGCATATTTAGCATGTTTTCAGTACAGCCAAGAGGCAAAAAACATGCAGAGACAAATGTGGTTTTTCACATAGCTTGATTGGTTTTATGTAGCCATTTGGATTCCTTTATGTTTTTGCCATTTGCCATAAATTGGAGAAAAAAAAATCGTACATGGGTATATCACAACCTGTGCAAATGAATCTGGATTCAATTCAAATAACTTTCATTTAAACCAAAACTATGTCAGAAAATAATGTTTTTGAACGGTGAGCCAGTTAAAGTTTCCGGTTAATGTTTTAGTTTGTTTGTGGATGTTTGCCCTTATTTGATATAGAGAGACAGGAAATGGGGGGAGAGTGAGAGATGCACTAAATGGCGTCAACACCGAGGGGTCAATCTTGCTCCCAGTGTGATGTCGACTGTAGCCTATGAGCACGGGGTACCTACATCACCAACTGAGCTAACGCAGGGCCCTCCTTGTACATTTGACTGCAGTATAATATCACATATGCATCAGCTTCAGTGACTGTTTGAACTGACACACACTAACAACAACACGTGCTCTTCTTCTCTGGGAATATAGGGCTGTGTTTTATCGTATTCTCTCCTCCCCCTGTCTCTCACTCTCTCCTCATCTTTTCCATTAGTCTTTCTATCTGTGTGCACAAGCAGCCCACGCAGCAGCCCTGCTTGTTGACTTTATTGTGTTAAATTACAGAGAAAGAGGCAACATGACTTCACACTCACATGTACAGTGAGAGCTTGTGAATTGAATACTTTTCAGGATAAGAGATGGACAGACAAACCGAAAAGAAAAGCCGGAGAGAAAGAAGAAAGATGTTTGTAAAGGGTTTTAAGAGATGGGAGAGAAAAAAAAGAAGGTGTGAGTGAGCCATGAGACAATACAGAGAGAAATCATTTCAAGCTACAGCTGACAAGTGGAGAATGAGCCGAGGCAATATGTAATCTCCTCTGATGTAGTTTCACATCCCAAACGCCGCCTCCTGCATCAGTGGCAGCAGAGTAGTGAGGAGGCGCGTTGCTATGGAGTGGGAAGATTTGCAGAAAGAGAGCACCATTACAAATCTGGCTGCAGAGAACAGAGAGGAGAGACGAGGAGAGGTAGGGGGATAATAAAGATCTGGAGAGGGGGGGGGTGGGGGAGTGAAATTGGGATGGCTTGGAGAGAGGGAGGTCGCGGGGGGCACAAGGACGATAAGTGAGGGGACGGGAGAGGATAGATGAGGAAGAAAGAAAGCAATAAAGCAAATGCATGGAGGGCAGAGGTGAAGGGCACAGAGGTGCAGGAAAGAAAGGGGTGACATCAACAGAATAAAGGAGAAGAAAAATGTGGCACAGTCAGGCAGGTCATAAACAGAATAAAACAGTTAGGTAAAGTGTTAGACTTCATTCACATCCTTTATGTCTTCGTCTCATTTAAAGGTAAAAACAACATAATGCCAGATAATTAACTAGAGATAGCTCTGCTTGTACGTGTGTTTTTGTTCATCATTTAACAAGAAAGCAAGTGTCTCTCTTTTCAGCCTCTGCATTATTCATGAATTCAGACTGATGATCCTTTGGAGTAGCAATTTGTCCTCAGCTGGTGCCAAAAAACGGGGACAATACATTGCAATCTTAAGCAAAGGAAGAGAGCACTTTTCATCATGTTTCGCACATGTACTACAAAATTGTGGATCAGAGCAGAAGTGCAATTTTTGGGTGTTGGTTCACTTCCCTCAGAGCTAAGTGGAGGAACATCCAGTATCTATGTGCCCTGTATGTTTGTGGTGCATTCAGACATCTGTCATTACATTATTAAACTCAGGAGGCCCCCTAGTGGTGAATCGTGGCAACAAAAATGTTTCATGAGAATCATCAATGTCTAAGTGACATTGACTAAATTTTAAGAGACAGGAATTAAAAAATGAATAACAACAAATTCACTCAATGAATGTCAATCTATACATATATATATATATATATATATATATATATATATATATATGTATACTGTATATTCAAGATAATAGATCATATATTACATATATTTAAGACACATTGTCATTGAATGTTTCATTTTTTAACCACTGCTGAGCGACCCTTTGGTTTTTGTCACTAAAAAACATTGTTGCAAAAAGTGCATGGCAAGATATCAGAACTAATGTACACAGGTAAACTACCTACACATTGTCTGCACCTTTTGTACACTTTTTATACTCTTAAATATACTCGTATAAAAAATATTTATTATAAATATTTGTAAATACTTCTTCTATTTTATTCTATTTAAGTTCTTGCTATTTTGCCTTATTTCCTTTGTTAACTGTTTTTGCACCAATACACCCAGACAAATTCTTTGTATGTGTCAATGTACTTGGCAATAAAAAAAGGATTCTGATAAAATGTCTTGCTTTCAAAAAAAACACACACAATATGTTTTAACTACTAGTCCATAAACAAAATAGAGTATGACCTGATACTTACATTTCATGCTGTAAACACTGAGAGACAGTGTATATCATTATCCAGAGAAACAATAACCAAAGTACAAATAGCGCAGTAGGTGATGATAAAATACATGTGGGTGGACAAACTGAGGAACATCTGTGACTTTATATGAGGAACTTGAATGTGAGTTGTTGCTATAGTTACTAATGCTTCCAAAGTCAAACTAAATTGTTTGTATGAGCCAATTTTGTTTGTGTTAGGTTTCTAATGTCTAAAAAGTTTTTGTGTTTATTGATTTAGTCACTTGGTGGAGTAGATTGTGGAGGTGGCGGGAGGCTATTGTGTGGTTATTGGGCAGGCAATCGGGGAAGCTGTATATAGGCCACAGTTGAATAGAAAGTTAGTTGGGCAAAGGGCATGTGGAGGGAAAACATACCACAGTACTTACCACAACACACAACACAGGAACACAAACACTAACGCGTCAAGAGAACAGCAAATTACAATCTGGATTTATACAATCATTTTCTGTCTATTGTTCTACAATAAAGGGGAACATCACAGAAAGATATATTTGGACACTGGTTTTTGATACCCATCAAGACCATTTCTATACTGATGCAAGTGACTAAAGTGAAAACTGGAACATTTGAGAGTAACTACACTGATAACACATGAACAAGTTAACAGACTAATTTAATATCCATGGCTTCAGAAACATGGGAGAGAGAAAACACCGCACATCCACAGAGGATTGCCATAAACTGTGAAGAGTTATATGTCCTGTGTGGAAAATAAAAACAGACTCACTCAGGTTTAATCAAACTCAAAGGTAAAAGGTGTTTTACGTTATCAAACCTGCAGGTGAGACAGGGGGGATAACAGTAGAAACTAAAAATGAAACATTAACATCACCCCTGAGTAGGTCAGGGTGTTTTTCTTTTTGCACAAGCACAGCTAAAAGGTTTTTTATGAAAGCTGGTAAATACCAGCCCAAAAACATTTTGAGGAACATTATTGCTCCCAGTAAACAGGTTAGGGTTCCATGAAGGGGTTTTCTGGGTACCATTAAAAAGGACAACTTTCCTCTGTGGCTTCTTTAAAACTTCCTGTTTCAGCTTCAAAGCATTTAGAGTTTTGTTAAGAAGTGCCGTCAAAATTAAAGAAGTTAAAAGGGAAACGCTCCCTTAATGTGGGGGAAGGATTTTGCTTGCCTGTAGTTTTTAGTTCTGTTTTTCTTTCCACTAGACATTACAAAGGGGAAAGCCTAACATGTTTGCAGGAATATGTTTTAAAAATTTGACTGAAAACAGGAAGGAAATGTTATGAATATTTATAGTACAGACTGAAGCGAATCAATAAATGAGTCAATCATCTTTATATATCTATTACTTTCTAAAAGCAGGTAAAAGCCCTCACTCTGTTATTTAATATTACAAAAGAGTAGGGGAAAGGACCTTACTCAATGCTGTATTACAAAGACCTATCGTTAATCCATCATGAGCACAGCAATTAGCAGCAGTGAAGACACATCTGTGTTTATCACATTTCATTTCAATGGAATTTTAACATAATTTCTGATCCATTTACAATGTTTTCCATTTAGGAAAGTAGTACCCCCTTCCACTACCTGTGAAAGTTTAACGGCTTTTACAGCCTCTATTACACAATCAATCAAAAGCATTGTTACGCAGATCATGCTCTCTTAAAAGCGTCAGCATTTTAAGTCTTGTCCCAGTCATTACCACTTAATTGTTCAAAGGCAGCATGTGCTCCCCATCCCCAACAGACTGAAACAATGTCTTTGTCAATGTCAAAGGTTTTAATGCTTTATGAAAACAAAAAAAAACATTTTCTTCCCCACAGAGGATCTGAAATGCTTCAGTATGCTAAGAAAACATTTTGCTTTCACTCGTTTCCTCCTCAGCATCTTAACCTCAAACATTCTCATAAAATATAAAATAGGCTGACAGGATGTGGACAGAACTGCATTTGGTTCAAGGTAGAAGCTTTAGCAACAAGAGCCTTTAAACTCAGCAACATTAAGACGACAGCAGCCAGTGAGCACTTAGTTTCAATCGATCCATTCTCCTAACGCACAACGGTAGTACGCACTTAACACACACATTCTTCCTGTGTGTAAGTATCCACTTAAAAAAAGCAAAGAAAGTGTGCTGTTGGTAAGCAACACCAGATCCAAATTACAAAACACTAGACCCACTAGGCACAGCTACCTGAGTGCTGTAATCCCTTCTGCCTACAATCTGATCCGACAAAATCAGCACAGAAGCAATAAAACATTCATTGATCACCTCAGAGTCAACTGACCAACGTCTGTGTGGATGTACCACGAGGATTTCACAATAAAAGCTTCTTTAACATGTAAGAGTAAGGAAATTATCATCCATCAGTAAAATATTTACATTTGGACATTTACATGTACCTCCAGCAGAGTATGTTGTATTTAATCTTTTCTTAATTAATTGCTAAATTAAATCCTGGTTGTATATATTCCCATTCTTAGTTTTGATATTTTTAGTGCTTATTTACTTTGTATTTAATATTATATTGTGTTTAAATTTGCTAATATTGTGTTTTTGCTAATATTGTGTGTTTGGACAACCTGCTGTTGTAACGCCACAATTTCCCAGTTTGGGATCAATAAAGTAATTCTATTCTACTCTAGCGGGGATATCAGATTATTTTTTAATTAAGGATTTCACATGGAAACACTTCCACAAATGGGGTGTGATGTGTTGTGATGAAAAAACAAGGTTTATTGGTCCAGTTTTCATGATTAATGCTGACAGAAGATATTAGAAAGAGTGAATGTCATGTTCAGCCTGGTGTATAATTTTACTTCAAATTGAGACATTGCTTACATTATCAGAATCAGATTTATTGTCCAGGTATGCTTACACACACAAGGAATTTAACTTCAGTGAACTGTGCTCTCTTATGAACAGGTACAACATTAAATATCAACAATAAACATAATAAGAAAAGACTAATATTTACATGACTAAATATGAAACAGTGCAGTGGTGAATAGTGCAAAAGATGCTGAAGTAACATGATAAGTAAAATGCAGTTATGTGACAGATGGGTCAATTAAGATGTCAATTACAGTATTTACATAAATAAGTGTGTGTAGATTGATCATTTAAATTAAATAATATATATATACATATATGTATATTCACAGTGACGGTTGGTTATTAGGCTAAACATCAATCTTAAGTGACACCTAGTCCACTCTGGGGGATGTTGTTCCTGCTTGGTGTAATCCACTATCTGAGTCACATTAGTAATTCACAAAACCTGGATAACTGGCTGTATTTAAATAGGCTACATTTTAAACCATTAAAAACAATAGATAACAGTGTCTACGATCCACATGAGGAAGCACATACAGATTCTCTCAGAGCAGCAGCAGCAGCAGCAGCAGCACACAGTGTAAAGAGTCAGTAACAACATTTGGCCTGACGTGACAGAAATGACTTCACTAGGGGCTTCTCAGGTTCACAGCAGCACTTAGAATATGAAATGTGGAAACAAAACGTCCACAAGAAAGTGCAGAATATCAGAGCAGAAAGAGAAAAGCCAAATAAATGTTGAGCAGAACTGCAGGGCTTCAGATTATTTCAATGCATTTTTTTTTTTTTAGCTATCAACAGAAATGAAAAGAGAAACACTTACGGTTGAACTCCCTGCGGCAGACATGAGGCCTCCAGGGTCGGTTTCTTATCCAGTTCAGGCGTCGTGGCAGCTCCATGATGACAAGCTGGTGCCACTGTGCGAGGGCCACTCACCCATCAAAGAGCAGCACCCTGGTGCTTTTGTCCATCCCCAGGACAGATACCCCCTCTGGAGCATCAAGATCCACCTTAGCAGCACAGGCTGTTTAGGGTTAATATCTTACTGTGTCTGAAGCCTGTCCTGCACTCTGCAGCAAAAGAGCTGTTACTGTAGCTGTTATCGTGCTCGGCTACATCTCCCCTCCACTGCTGTATCTTTTATGCATGAGTCAGTGGAACCCAACTCCTGAAGTCCTGGTTAGGGAGTTAGTCAGGCCTCCCTCCAAGAATGAGCACCTATCAGCAGGGCAGCAAATGAAGCAAAAAGTGCACAACCGGCTGAAATGTGATGCCTCTGCAACAATCCCCCCAGAACGCAAGATGGATGGAGGCCAGTCACCTGAGGAGGATGGAAGGAAGGCGGTTAGTCAGAGGGACAAAGGCATGGGCAGTGTGTCTGTGCACTGGTTAAGAACACATTTTTGGTCCTTTATGTTGGTGTTAAACACCAGCCCCTCCCTAGATTCACAGCTAATCATTCCAGTATCTCTGTCGGCCCAACTCACATTAGGGTTCTGCGTTCTCAGTCTTTCCTACTCAAAGGTTATGCTACTTTGTGTTTCCAACAGTACACCATGGCATCATTACATAATTCCCAACAGTGGACCAACAATCCAACAAGGGTCACTGTAGAAGTCCCCTCTAGCGACTTTTTTTATGAAGCCAAGATGAGGACCCACTGAGTCTTGAATATGACTTGTTAATTTTTTTAACTAGATTAAATTGTTTTATTGCTCAGAAAAAATATTAAATGTATCAAAAGTTTTCAAAAGCACTCGTTATTGAAGCAATTTTTTGTTTACTATAAACTCATACATCTACAGTTACAGGATTGTAATTTGTGATTTGATGCACATCCCAATAAAACGCTCCTCACTTGGTTGGTTATATAAGTGTGATTGTATTTGTGTGTGTTTGCAGCAAACAGATTGAGCAAGTGTTCATAACAAGGTAAAGAAGCACTTATAAGCACAATAAGTCAAATCAATTGTTATACGTATACTTGTACAATCACTCTACAATTAAACATGGTCCTCACTTGGTTGGTGTAAAATGAAAGTCCTCACTTGGTAATATTTGCGTGTATCCATGTGTGTAAAATGATAGTCCTCACTTGGTAATATTTGTGTGTATCCGTGTGTGTAACATACAGAATCAGTGTACACAAATGTATTATAAAGTGAAGAAGCAAGCAGACACAAAGTTTTAATTTATTTTAAAAAGTAAAGTTTTTCAAGAACAGTCATCCCACTTTGAGGGAATATTTCACTTATTAAAGCTATGTAAGGTTTAAAATCACTGCCACCATGGTTTTCTTTTTTTAACATGACTGATCAGGAAAGTTACAGATAAGTGAGAAATTTTCTTTTCATTTTATTGTTATACAGAATTTGAGTGCAAAACACCTTTGGGATAGGAATTCTGGTCTCTGGGAGGTACTTATCTACAATTGTTTTCAACAACATTCAACAAGTATTTTCACCTTCTCTACACGTTATCAAATGTCAAAGCTCAGCAGTAGTTACTGTCAAAAGAGAACTTTCAACATTTTCTAAGAGGGCTGGTTGACTATTTAAAATAACATATTTATTCTGATAAAGAATAAAATTCTCAGTTATTCTTGAAAATAACAAAAGAAGCCAGTAGCTACATAAAAAAATTAAATTGAATTCACAGAAACGCACATTTTATTATTTACTTTATTGAAATAAAACGCACTTGAAAAAAAACCAACAGTTTTTGCAACTTTTGTTTGTCCAAAACAGTTAACAAAATTCTACAAATACACAAAACAGGAACAGAAAAAAACACATTTGGTACCCTATGCTCGTTATACTGCAACATTCAAGTTTCCAGAATATATAATAACTTCATATGTGAAAAATACATTGAATATATTCATAGTTTACTTCAGACATATTGTGGTTACAGTGACACAATCCAGAGCAACCAACATTAAACAAATATACCGTTGGCTGGTGTTGTACTTCGGGATGACACAAAACATGGTCTATGTAAGACCTAAACGTTTTAGACTGACCTGAACTACAAAACATGAAGCTGCTCCGTTGGTTTAGTGATGATCTAAAGACTTTCAAAAAGACCTGAATAACATCTGGCAAACCCTACAGCTTTATGTAAATTCTATTTGGCTTTAGACACTGTACACAAAACATCTTGTTACAATATAAAAATAGACAAGTTGTTTGGTGGACCACACTCACAGAAGGCACATACAGCTGAGAAAGAGCACATTACAATACAAACACAGAAGTTTGACTGGTTCTACCTGTGGTTCAACAAACTACACCTAGAATGCTCTCACTAGAAAGCAGAGACACTTTACTAAGAGCTCTCTGCACTCTGAGCAGAACAATGTAACAGCCTGTTAAAGACCTTTGGTTATATGTGAATAAACGGTCAGTGTGCGATATATTCAAAAGGCAACATTATATTCAATATCCCATTACTGAGTCAAAGTCTTGTGACATGTTTGTGCAAAAAAAAAAGAAAGAGAGATAATAAATATCATCAAGTGAGCACATTAGCAGTGTGGATCCTGAGGTTTGGATCTATAAAGAACCCATTCAGAAGAAAATCAAGACCCAGAGGAGTCGGCACATACGTTTGTTTTTATCAGGAAAACAAACACATTTGAATTAAAACTTGTAAAACCTTTTCCATAACACTTAGGCTGCATTAGAAATGTGTTAAGAGTTGGAACATCATGCAAGTGTGTACACAACCACCAGTTGCGGAAAGCAACTATGTGCAATCAATCAAGTACTGTACATCAGCACAGTTTAGAGGTACTTGTATTTGACTTATGTGTTTATACTCAGTCACAATCCACCTGGCTAAAAGAAGAACAAGGTCACAAAGTGAAACTATACAGCGTCAAAAAACACAAGTTGCTGATGCACCCTTAAAGTAAAACTTGTACCTTTTAGCTTCCACTAGGAGGCACCAGAAACCAAAAAAATGCCCTGATTATGCATTCACGGTCCTTATTAAATATTTCTTATGGATTACCTTAACTACAGCAGCATGGAACATGGTGACAAATGTTCTGATCATATTCCTATGAGAACTACCACCTGAAAAATCATTAAAAAAAAAAAAAACATTCAAAGTCAACGGATGCATTCTTATGAGCTCATTCAAACTCATTGAAAATAGTGCCATCCTCCTACACTATATTATAATAAGAGACCATCAACAATTGTCTGCTTTGTCCTTGAGTTCAGTGACAAATCTGATTAGAGCTCACAAGGTATTTATGTGGCAAACTGAAATTGTGATTGAAATTTGCCATATGAAGGTTACAGAGGTCTGTTTGCAAGTTAAAGAACATCGAAGGATGCCTGTATAGTCAATGCTTAAAATCTAAATTCAGGATTATTTCCAACTGGATAACATTTATGAGGACCACAAACACCGCCCCCAAAAAACTGGACTTTTTAAATTTTAAATCTGACAGTCTAGGGACCTTGAAGTCAGGAACCATCTAATTGGGTCACTTTTGTATTTAAGAGATCACAGGTAATGAGATTAAAAATTACTTTTTCTTTTACTTCTTAAGATATTCTTATGTAATGTTCTAATAAGATGATGAAACTGGTTCAAGTTCAAGAGCTTGACATGAGAAACATGACACAACACATGTGAGGCATACAATGAACACGTGTAACTCCACTTTTGATTTTCTGGAATAACTTTCTGCTTGTGCCTTAATCCTGCAGGCATTTTGCAGAGTCCATTCCTCCTGGATCAGGCTGTTGTTTAACTGCAGCGCTACCTTAAGGCTTTATGGCAGCTTATTGGTGTGAGTGAGTTGTAGTTTATTTGGACATGGAAAGGAGGGAATCGCACAGCCAACACTGCAGTGTGCAATAGCATGTGAGTGTGCACATGCCACACTGATATTGTCTGTACAGTGCGGTTTGTAGGACGGTGATCATGTGTCATTCTTTCTCCTTTAAAAATATGGCTCACGTAGGAGATGAGTAGGAGTAGAAGTGTTGAGCTTAGCTCTCCTTTATGTCCTCGTTAACTCCATCAAGCTTCACATATGTAAATCCTGATTGTTTGCATCACACGGATTCCTTAAGTGTTCACTCTTCACTCTCCTGCATAACACTCTTCAAACGTGTGCTTTTTGTTACCTCATTCAGTCTTTTCTGGGTCTATGTTGTCCAGGTCGGTATCAGGCGAGGCCACACAACACATGCACAGTTTTTGGGTGTTAAGAGACAGATTATCTGCAGTGACAGAAGAACAATGGTGGTTGATTTTAACAGATACTGGTGTTAGTCTAGGACAAACAGTCTAGCCCTGAGTAAATACAATGAAGGAATAAAGTGGGCATTAAGCACACTGAACTTTGAAACCATAATCTCAACACTCTTAAGCTTTACACTAAAAAGGTGTTTTTTTTATGCACATTATGGTAGAAGGATAAGACTAGTAAGCTACTTTCAGGAGTTACTCTTAATAACATCCCACAAACACATTCATTTAGAGCTTACTGTATGTCACAGGACTTGGACGCTATGTTATTGGGTCCTGAGAAATGCTTGCAGACATAACTGGATGCCAAAGTGAGCTTAAGGTAACAGGAAATCAAGTTGTTGCACAAACTGTTTCCCAGAATAAATAAATAAAGTATTTTTAAAACTACAAAATGAGGACTGCCAAGAAGGTGAAATGTAGTGTCCTTGTTTTACAATGCCGAGTTGTTGAATGTGAACCTTTAAATATAAAAAGATGATTTTACAGTAGCTATGGTATAATGGCTTAAATAATTATATAATTGAGTAAAAAGTGGGTTGCCCCCCACTTACCGAGCATTCGACCGAGGAAGGCTGGTCTGGAGCTGGCTGGCAGGTGGATGCAAATGAAGTAGACTGGCACACCAGACAGCGCCACAGCAATGCCTACCAGAGAGTTGATGGTGTCACTGTAGAGGGGAACCACTACCAGAAAGATGCTGCACAAGCAGTAAACGATGGGGAAGAACAGAGAGAGCTGCAGGGGACAGGTGGGAGGAGGAGAAAAAGGGACATTTTTTTTTTTAGAATCAAATGTAAAACAATTGCATCAAGAAATACAATAGTATTGAATTAAGTTAAACCATGACCCTGATGATTAGATTTGGACTCTAATAGCCCTTGAGTTGCTCGGCCAGTTTGCAGAGCATGTACTCACTTTAATGGTAGGAGAATTAAATCAACATCAAGAACTTTTAACAAAATCAGAACTCATAAGTAAAGACATCACTGAGAGGAGTCAGGTCAACAAGACAGGGACTGAAGAGAAAAAGTCATACACGCAATAGTGAATGGACAGCACAGTATCTATCCGACCTGAGTTGTCAAGTGGAAAAAAATCAGCTATGATCAACGTAGTTTCTTTCATTTAGTGTTCAAATTATTTTCTTTCCAGCACAAGCATTGAATTGGAGCTGAGGCAGACAGTCAGTTTCATGACGAGAAATCCCCGGGGCTTGAGGTTTTTCATAATAAGGCCCTTTGGCCCTCTGACGGGGTGAGGACATGGGAAAAGGACACACTGTATTATTGGTTTACAAGTGACTTGAGCCTTTGCAGCTAAAAGGCAAAATATACTTTCTGAAAATATTCAGAATAGTTAGTGCAAGCATAAAGTACATATTTATTTCTACTTTTTTTTAGGGTCAGACAAGCTAACAGAAAGTTTTGACAACTACTGTATGAAGAGTGTTAGGTAAGGCCAGGTGATTAAAATCACTCAAAACCACAATGCCTTTCCTTTGTTAGCCGTCTGTATAGCAAAGAAGCGATTTGGGTCATCTTGGATTTGTCACAGCCTAAAAAACATAAACTGCTTAATAAAAAGTAAGAAGTGAAGACTTGCAGTTGACAGAAAAAAGTTGAAAATACAGCTATCATAAAAGTAGTTAGAAATTAAATGCATAATTGGGTCTGGTTTAAGTTTCTTACAAACTGTAGCTGGTTTGAGTTTGATAGAGAACTTTCAAGCAGTCCCAATTTCCCACAGAAACGTCATACATAACATTGATATATATCACTCTTGACACTTGATTTCATGTCTCTGCTTGTTTCATAACACCCAGAGATACGGTACTAACGTTTGTCCTGAAGGCAGAGTCCCTATTGTCCCTGCTCATCATGCATGTTTAAGCTGCATTAGTCTTTACCTTTACAGGTCTGTGCATATTTGGAGCTGTAATGCGAAGGTAGATCAGGCTGGCTATCGACAAGCCGATGAACAACCAGTAGTTAAAACTGAAGTAGTTGATCAACTGGAAAACGTCAGGCACAGACAGGTAGATCAGAGACATACCACCCTGAAAAACAGAACACAAAACACACACAAAGAAACATCAGTAAGACGGAATAAACACTCTGGTTCTTTTTTTCAGAACAGTAAAAGTTAAGCATACTTACATTGAAAAGCAGAGCAGGAATCGGGGTGAAACGCTTTATGTGGATCATGCACAGGACATTTGGTAAGTGCCCTTCTCTTGAACCAACAAAAAATAACCTGCAGGAGAGAAAGGAACATTTTACTTTTTTTTTTTTTTTAGACATTGCCATGTTAGCACATTGTTTTCCTGGAATTAAAAAAAATTAAAATGTGGCGCAGCTTCAGACGTTCTTGTATATACGGACCTGGAGGCAGCGATGATAGAGGAGTTTAGACCTCCATAACAAGAAATGGCCACAGACAGAGGGATCAGCCATCGAGCCCAGCCCAGCGCTTCGTCTGCAAAAGTCTGAGGAGAGATTCAACAAAATGCTTAATTCTCACACAAGTTCAACGGTAAGATCAATGACTCTTAATTTTAAAGCACAGAGAGAGGACTTTTGGCTAACTCTGGCGTATTTACAGAAATGTTTATTGACATGCACCGTACCTGTAAAATAAAGAAGAAAAAGAAAAGTGAGATTCTCTGATTTTCATTTATTCTAGGGCGGCGTCTTGGATTTCTGGAGACTCATTTTAAAGATCAAACAACCAATAAGCAGGAGATTCATCTAAATAATAAATAACACATTTGTTACAGCCCTGTTTTAATTTAAGTTAAGCTATTTTAACCTTTGCGGTGCTGGAGTGACAAGTATAATGAGATTACAATCTCAACCCAGTCATGCAAACTAATTACTTCTTCTCTCATCATGTATTCAAGACAACACAGCCCCATGGCTTGTAGGATTAGTGAACTGTCTGAATGAACACACTGATACCACTGTCAACATGCCTGAGTACAATTCTCCCTCCGCTAACGCACTAATCACATCATCAGCTTCCCTATGTTCCTGTGTGGGACGCTAACCTCTTTAGCTAAATGATGTTCCTGTCATCATCTGGACCCCTACAGTCACAGATAACAAAGCAAGTAATGAAGCAGACGCTTTGTGCATGGGGCTGAAAGAGAAGACAGCAGGAGATAGGAGAGATCAAACCCAGCTGCTCCTGTGATGCACTGATAAGAGTTGAACAAAAGTATGCACAAAGTCACACTGCTACATATTTAGCTTCTTTAAAAAAACTCACCACAGCGACGGCGTCACTGGTCAGCACTTTGTCTGCATCCATGACGACGTAGTAAGCCACGTTAGTCAAGATGTAAATCACTGTGACAATGGGCATGGAGATAGCGATGGACAAGGGCAGGTTCCTAAAAGGAAAGTAGAAAAGTGGTCTTCATTTTTTTAATCAGTAAAGATATCGGGTGTCTTTCTTATTAAGAGCTGATGAAACATTTTGTAATAAAAGCTTGGGCAGTACATACTTCCACAGTTAATGTGTAGCTGTGTTGCATACCATTCATACTTGGTGAGATGACAAAGAAGATGCAAAGTTTAAATCTCTGACTTACTGAAACTCCAGTGTTACCGGTTTCACAGCAGTGAGGTTACTTTTATTGAGTAAAGAGAGAATCTGGAATGAAAATGAAGAAACTTTGTAACCTCTCTGGGTTTTTGATCTCCTCAGTGATGAAGTTGAGTGTGTCCCAGCCGGAGTAGGAATACAGAGCTGAGTAAAGAGCCAGGGCCATGTCACCAGGGTTCAGCTTGGACCCTTTGAAGGAGTCCTCAAAGTTCTGGTCAAAACCTGCACAAACATAGAACCCACATGAACACAGTACAGGAACAAGGGCTGTCCTTGCTTTTAACATCCTGGGCTAAATATTTCTTTGAATATTCAATTTGGAGGACACTGAATTTGCATCTTTTTTAATCTTTACAAAACGAGTATGCCCTCATAAGACCATGTCTTGTTTAACAACAGATATACCAGATAATCATAAAAGCATGTAATCACATCAATTCTCAGCTATGTAAAGTGTTGGACTAGTATAGTTGACAAAACATTTTTCTGCATGTCCTACCTTGTCCCAGCTTAATAAGACCAGTAATAATGATGACGATTAGAGCCAGCACTTTGGCAAACGTGGAGATGACCTGAAGAATGGCCCCCCATTTGACCTTCATACAGTTCACACAGGTCAGCAGACCTGATGGAGAGAGTAAGGAGTCAGCCAGTGTTAAATGTAATGCATTTCCACTGAATGATGAACACAGAAAGGAGAGGCTGAGCAGGGATTACAGAGTGAGAGATAACTCTTTTTTCTGTCATGAACTAAATGAAAACAGGATATGATAAATAAAAGTTACACTGACCTTTTGATAGAGTGAAAAAATAGAGGCGGGATGGGAGCAGGGGTTCATTTATTTATAAACATGGAAAGTGTTTACATGTGGAAAGAGGACAAACTCTGCTGATCAGTGGTGTCATATATCTGAGGCTTTAAGCACACTTAGAGGGATTTTAACCCCTGGAACCAGCAGGCGGACTCTGTGTTTAGAACGATCATGTGTCTCATATCAACAATGCTTCACACTGTGTGTTTTTAATAATAATAACTCTTTCCACAAGTGGAGGTGTACATACCTTGTATTATTCTATGATTGTATTTTTTCTCCCTTTATTTAACTGATGTACATATGTTTGATTTTTAACTTCTTGTTATTTTTGATAATTATATTCCTGTTTCTTGAGCTGTTGTGACAAAATAATTTCCCCCATGGGGGTTCAATAAAGTTTATTTTTTATCTTTATCACAATGCCACAAAGAAACATGTTTAATCTTTAAAATGAGAATGCATGCATAGAAGTGCACCAGGAGTGCTGCCAACAATAAACTTCACTGACTTTTTAAACACTGTCTGTCTAAGTAGACGTGGATATAGTCGTTTATGGCTTTCCCTTTCAGCTATTGTGTGAACTCCCTCGGCACACTTCCTCAAACAGTCTGCTGTTGACTTAACAGGAGAAGATTTGAAGGTCAACGTGGACAAACAGCCGAGAAACTTCAAATTAGATAAAATACCACAGTGCAGCTTTTCAGAGAGACAAAAGCATGTTGGCTCCCCAGTGTGTATAAGAGCTGAACAAATTTACTGTGATTGATTTCATTTGATCATGTCTTCAATACCGACTGTACTGAACATACAGCACAAATACGACACAGTCAGACATTTTCAGTACATAAACAGGTCTGAAATTACTAACTAAATATTTAAGTTGTTCATTTCTCTAGGAACCCAAGTGGTTCACAAAGCTGCATGCCATTTCAGACTAGTTTAAACTAGTTTCAGGTCAACCGCAGAGCAGCTGACACTTTGAATAAAGCAAAAAAAAAGTATTATTGAAACTCCAGGTTTCATACACAGTAATGTATGTGTAATGTCTGTTTCCCCAGCTGAGCAACATGTCCGATGTGTCCTTGGTCAAGACACTTAACCCCGCATTGCTCCCGTGGCTTCGGTGGTGTATGAATGGATTAGTGTTGTACTTACTCTCTGATGTACATCGCTTTGGATAAAAAGCGTCTGCTAAGTGACTTGTAACAAAACTGTTAATTTAATGTACAGTTAAAGATCAGTATTTTGAACGCTCTGGTTAAACCTTCCTGCAAGTACAGCTCCACCATGTCTCTGACGATGGGTACATACTGAATAGAAAACACACACACACACACACACACACACACACACACCTTAGTCGTCCATGCCCCTTCACCACTAATGTAAACACACACACAGAAGGTGAAGAAGGGCATGAAAGTGTGTTTAGTATAGGGAGAGTCTTACATATGATGGCGGCAGCAATGAGGCGGACAGCGATATAGGGGGCGGAGCAGGTGGGGTAGAAAGGCTGGACCAGGTAGTTGGAGAAGGTCAGAGCTATCACCGCCTGACAGGCTGGCTCCACTATCAACAACGACGTCCACAGTCTACAGGAAAATTATCACGTTGATTAGAGATGCACAGACTTGCACAGATACCGATTTTCAGCCAATACTTATTTACTTTCTTTAACGATCTATAATTGACAGCAACAAAAAAGATTTTTGGAACTTTTCTTTAATAAAAATTAATTTGATGCTCCTAATAAAACACTGACTGCCAACTGTTTATTCACTCTCTTCAGCTCCCTGGTTCCTGAAGAACTGATCTCTTACTGGTCCGTTTCTCTCTGCCTCTGTAAACAGTATTTGTGGTCGCAAAAAGTTGTTGTCGTTTTTATATCCGTTAATTATCAATATTCATCAATAATATTTTTTGCAAAGTGATAAATAATATTTTAACATGCTGCACTCCACCAACCCACGACTCAGATTGAAAGAGACAGACAGGCAGCTGGAGTGCGCACATATAGGGAGCGCAGACTCCTGGATCAGCCCTGGGCAGAGAGGTACTTTACCTTATTTTTTACTCTGTATCTAATGTCTACACTTCAGACATGTTAGCTTGTTGTTGTGTGTGTGGCTGTTCGTCAGTGTTTGAAACAGCTTGTGTGTGTGTGAGTCTGAGATCAGCACAAAATTGCCTACATTTATTAAGACCAGCAGAACACCAGTCTGGGCTGAACAGGCTGTAAAAAATCCCATTCCAGTTACCCATCGATCTACCAGTTCACCTTAAATGTTAATTATAAGAAGGTAGGATTATCATCATTTTTATGATAATTTCACAAATATCAATGGCTCATCAAAGACTTCCTTTTTAATTTCAGTTCTGAATATAATGATCTCTAGTCATTGAATGTTGTGATTGTGGTAACACACACCAACTATTAAAGGTCACAAATAATGATCTTTTTTTAACTGATAAATCTCAGAGGTCCCCAAAGCCTGTCTGTGAAGCTTCTTACTAAAATCCATTCTGGTCCTGTATTTTAGGAAGTCTATAAACTCTTCTATTTCAGCTCTGCTCAGAACAGGCTCTGTCAGGTTTCTGTGTCTGTAGCTTTAAATGAAAGTGAGCTGTGTTCGACCGAGCCACTCTGGAAGGGCTTGGGTGGCTTGGTGTCTAACCACCTGGGGATGGGGTTACGTCCCTTTGTGATGTCACAAAGGGAAGATCTCCAAATGGTCTGTTTGAGCACACTTTCGCAGAAAAATAGAGCATGAAAAAGACGGAGGATGGACTTTTCTCGTAACTGGGGGGTTTGTTGACAGGCTAGGGCAGGCATGGGCAAACTACGGCCCGCGGGCCATTTAATCCGGCCCGCCGAACTTGTCCAAATTATATTATTATTAAATACAATTTCATTATAATTAAACCTTGTTGGTTTTCCCCTGTAATGCCCGCGTTTCCCCAATAGATGGCGCACTTCAGAGTGTGGTGTATTATTCCCTTCTTCACTTTGCCCTATGAACCCGTATGAGCCCTTCTGTAAAAATGAGCAGACCAAAGAAAAGAAAAGTGGACAGTGAATGCCGAGTGTTTAATACGGAGTGGACAACTAAATATTTTTTCACTGAAGTCCGATCAAAGGCTGTATGCCTGATATGCCAAGAAACTGTCGCAGTTTTCAAAGAGTACAATATCAGCCGTCACTGCAACGAAGCATGCTAACTACGCTAGCAAGCAGTCCACGCAAGAACGGGTGGCTACAACTCAGAGGTTGAAGGATAATTTACAGACTCAGCAACATTTTTTTCACCAACAAACTGCGATTCAAGAGTCAACTACCAAGGCAAGTTTTTTTGCTGGCATTCAAATTAGCAAAGGCTAGCAAGCCTTTCTCCGAAGGCGAGTTTTTAAAAGAATGCATGGTAGAGACAGCAGGTCTCTTGTGTCCGGAGAGTCAAGGCCAGATTGAAAAAATCAGTTTATCACACAGGACTGTGACTCGCCGTGTGGAACTGATTGACGAAGATATAGCCAGCGAATTAAACAAAAAGGCTGAGTCCTTTAAGTTATATTCACTAGCGCTGGATGAAAGTAATGACGTAAAAGACACTGCTCAGCTCCTCACTTTTATCCGAGGGATTAATGACAGTTTTGAGATAACGGAGGAGTTTTTGACCATGGAGTCCCTGAAAGGAAAAACACGAGGAGAGGACTTGTATAACCAGGTGTCTGCTGTCATCGAGAGAATGAAGCTACCTTGGAGTAAACTTGTCAATGTCACAACGGATGGATCGCCAAATTTAACTGGAAAACATGTTGGTCTGCTGAAAAGAATCCAGGATAAAGTGAAAGAGGAAAACCCTGACCTGGATGTTATTTTCCTTCATTGCATCATCCATCAGGAATCTCTGTGTAAGTCTGTATTGCAGCTTAATCATGTCGTGAATCCAGTTGTAAAACTTGTTAACTTTATATGAGCAAGGGGACTTCAGCATCGTCAGTTTATTATGTTCCTGGAGGAAACTGACTCAGGACTTATTGTACCACTCTCGTGTCCGCTGGTTAAGTTTGGGCAAAGTGTTTCAACGAGTGTGGGAGCTGAAAGAGGAGATCAGCGCATTTTTGGAGTTAATGGGGAAATCCGACGAATTTCCTGAGCTAAGCGACAAGAACTGGCTTTGTGACTTTGCATTTGCTGTGGACATATTTTCACACATGAATGAGTGGAATTAAATGAATGCATTTGGAAATCAATTTGTACAATGAGCCTTGCATATTCATGCTTTGCTACCTGTTAAAGGCCAAATCCTTTCATGTAATGGCTTTTACATGTCATTTATATTAGTTCACACAAACACTCCATCCATCTGTTCCTGGCCCGGCCCCTCTGTCAAATTTTAGAACCCATTGTGGCCCGCGAGTCAAAAAGTTTGCCCACCCCTGGGCTAGGGACACATATTAGTGTTAAAAAAACCTGTTAAAGTGTATTTATCATAATATGTGACCTTTAATGTTACCATGAAAGAGACATATGCACAGAGTTAATCTAAACAATATAAAGAGCCTTAATAATAATAATAACTGTCAAAGACCAGTTAAACAAGTGAAAGGACAACAGTGTGCTCAAATAAATTCTCCTTTTTTCCTGATTTTATATACACATTGTATAACGAAATGTACTTGCTAGCATCAATATCACTTGAAAAATGTTTGAATAAACTGTCGAGAAACTGTGCCAGCTGACACAAAAATTAAATCACACATACCTAATAAAAGCTAAGAATCCTCCAAAGGCCTCAAGGATGTAGGCGTAGGACGCTCCAGATTTACGGATGGTGGTGCCCAGCTCAGCATAGCATAATGCTCCAAACACAGAAAATATCCCTCCAATGGCCCACACTACAAGGGATAGGCCGAATGAGCCCGTGTACATTAGAACTCCCTGCAGGATAACAAAAGATTGAAAAAATGAACACTTCAACATTTCTTTTACAGTTGAGTGAACTCTATCATTTAACAAGAAAATACAGTTCAATCCAGGAAACAAATACAACTGGCTGAACAGAGAAGACAATTTTACCTTAGGTGAGACGAAGATGCCAGAGCCTATCATGTTTCCTACGATGAGACAGACGCCATGGAGGAGGGAAATCTCCTGCTTCAGCCGCACACCGCTGCCCTGAGACACCGAGTCTGCCTCGGCCACCATTCTGAGGGATTTACTCTCAGCCCGGGCGCAGAGAGGAGGTATCAGGGGAGTGATGTGGAACGATAATGAGGACAGACTGATTCCAGGCAGCACCAGGCACCAAAACAAGGAAAAAGGGATAAATACTGGATGAATGAGAAGCAGTTTGGGGGAAACCAGGACAAGAGAGAAGGAGGTGGGCGTGTCACCAGGAGGCTAAGAGTTTGTAGGTCTCAAACCGCCATTGTGGAATCCGAGGATTAATCCTTCACTGGGATAATCTGTCAGAAAAACAAGTAAATACAGTGTCACAGAAGGGCTTCACACATTTCAGGATTTCTTCTGACTAGTTGTAACATTATGGAAATCACTTGGATTCAGCCTCAAAACCCTGAATAGGTTACTGACGAGTGAATAGTCTTTGCACAGATCATATAACATAATTACACCAGAAAAAAAAAACTTCAACTCGTATCCACTGCTTCAAAACAGAAGCTTACATTAAACGTTTAAAGGATATCCCTGAGCAAATGACACTTTGCTAAAAATGATTGACAGATAATAGTTGTCAACAGGACCTGCTGTTTTAGAAAAGTTAAGAAGTAATAAAGTTACTGATCAAAAAGTATTTTTAAAAACAACCGCAGTGAAGTGAAGTGAAACCCGAGTCAGAGCAAGCACAATGTCAGCAATTAGGCTTCTTTTTAGAAGCTGGAAAGCCTAGTAAACGCTTAAAAAGAAACTGAATGACTGATTGAGTTACTGAATGGATTAAATGAACTCCTTTTCAGATGTATAAAGGTGCCAGTAACGCATGCAACCGTGAATATGCAATGTGACCTTTTTCAAAAAGCCTGCAGCAGTGTTTTCAAGTCTCCATTTTGTGTCTGAGCAGAAGTTCATTTGAGCGCTTTATAACCCTTCTCTGGTTCCCATACACAGATGTGACTGCTGGCATGAGAACTTTCAACACAGAGCATGTATGATGGATACAATATTTTAAAATATTCAATATATAAACATTCACAATAGATAGATAGATAAATAAATAGATACTTTATTGATCCCGAAGGAAATTCAAAGCAGCCAGTAGCAGGTTACAAAGACGTACATGACATGAAACATTTGTTACAAATTAACCACAAAGACGACACCCCCCCCCCCCCCCCCGCTCCCATACATATATATTAACCCCAAAAAAAGATTTAAGAATACCCCTAGATTAATCTTTTTTTTAGCAATGTTTAAAAAGAATAAAATGATCAAAAAACACACATTAAATAACAGTCAGTGCAAACGTTAAAGGTGCAATTTAAATTTAAATAATTGAGGTTATCATTAAAGTGTCCAACTAGAGGCTGACTCTTGGGACAGCTGTGCAGATGGGAAATGGAAAAAGGAATATTTAGTCCAACCAATATGAGTCCAATCAATTGAGCTGCCAATAAGTCAGCTCAATTTATCCATTCAAAATACACATGTCAACTAAGGCAACATTTGCCTTACAAAGCTGTCTTGACTGACGCTCTATTTCATTTAAAATTTAGAGCAAACCATCCTGAACTCATCTACCTTGATGATTCAGTTCTTAAGGGCCTCATTCATCCTGTAGCCAATGGATCCAAATTTAGCCACAACTAACAAAACTTGTCTTTCTTGGAAACAGCTGTACAAATAAGGCGCAGTAGTCTGAACAGAGGACATGCAATCAAACACACAAGGAGCCAGATATTGCACAACACATGCCATTAAGTCGAAGAGCTGAACTATTAACAGCATCATCATTTGTGTGTAACACAATGTGCTCATTACTGCCAACCATGTGGGGGAAACAATGCTATCTGTATCTGGCAATGTCTTTTTCATTACATTATCTTATGACAGTTCACTTGTATTATGGACACAGAACAAAAATCAGCACATGGTCCAATATTTCTTAGAAAAACATAATGCGTCTATGAATAATTTCAGTGATTTTTAAATGTTATATTTTAATGTTTCTTTTCTTTCCTCAGTCATGATGCTTTTGATGTCTTGTGTGAAGCAATTTGAATTGCCTTGTTGTTGAAATGTGCGACATAAATAAACTTGCCTTGCCTATGAAGGACAGTCACCGTGCGTCCTACTACTACTCCAATGAGATTTAACATCTGCTCTGTCAGTTTGAGCCAACATGGCTGCTGCAATAAAATTCCTCTGTTCAGCACTGAGCTAAAAAAAAAAAAAAAAAACACTGCGAGACTACTCGCAACTACATTTTCTGCACATGTGGGAACATAGACGTCCAGTTAAGCTACTGCTGTTAAGTTATTAAGTGATTAATATTTTTTCCACTGAAGAAACAGCGTCCTGACAAATGTATGCGCAAAGTTTCTACTTTTAAAACTTCACATGCTGCAGTCAGGATGAAGACGTGGACACCGACTAAAATATGTCTCTACGTTCGCTAAATGGGTGTAACTTCAATTCTCAACTTCACTATCATGGTTAAACAACCCACAGTTTGATTCATGGTAACCAAAGCATCCTCTTTCTGTTATTCAAACATGCTGCTCGCTGTTCATGATTAGCGCCGGATATATTGATAGCTCATGTTATCAAGGAGGAAAGAGAAGGACCAATCAAAGCGCGTTTCACAACACTTTAATTAAGTAGCCGACACCAGCTGGCGTCTATTTAAACTGTTACCCTTTCCGAATATTCACAGTTCAGTAGGCAGTACTATTCAGTAGGGAGTTTCAGTATACTGAACTTTCGTGGTCATTCAGTATGCATTTTTTGGGTCCACCTCAGCATACAGAACATTTCAGTATGGATACTAACTTCCGGGAATAAAGCTAAACAAAAAAACAACAACAAAAAAACGGGTGAATGCGGTTCGGGTAACGTAAATGACGTCACTTCCAGACTGAATGAATCAGATGAAGTAAGAACAAATATCTGCATACTGAATAGTAGGTACTAACAGTATGCAGCACGGATAGTAGGTACTGCCTACTGACAGATTGAGTAGGTACTTGGTCATTCGGATACAGCCTGTATCTTTCTGACTTCCGCAGGGATGCTAACAAAGCTAGCTCAGTCACAAACATATATGATGCTATTGATAAAACAAATACCGGTTAACGTCAGATGTACATCGTTAAATCATTTCATAGTTCATGAAGTGCACAGTGTAAAAAAACCCCACAGACAATAGTTACCTTTCCTTGAATGTTTCCTCCAGTGTGGGAAGCAGCCTGACATGTGCCTGTGTCGGGTTTGGAACACCAACTTTGGCTAATTTACATGCGGTATCTAGACATCTGCACTAAAACTAGCTTTTCGGCTCCTCCTCCTCCTCCTCCTCCTCCTCCTCCTCATCCTCATCCTCAACCGACACATGAGGGTCCCGACCCCTCCCACTGACCCACCGAGTAACCGCCAAAAAACACCTGTATTTATTTAACAGAAATACATAAAGAAATATATGAATATATTTCTTTATGTATTTATTTATATATTTATTGATGCATTTATTTAATTATTTATTTATTTCTACATTAATTGTTGTTTATTATTGTATGCATTTCTCCCAACATTTATTTATTTATTTATACTTTAGTCATTTTTTTGTCCCTCATAGTAACGATAGCAGTGATCGAAGTGTTGCTACTATCACTCAGCAGACGTAGGCTTTTTTTTTATTTTTTAATTTTATATTTTTTACATTTAAGGCTTTATTATCTATATTTCTACTTTACCCTGGTGTTGCGACCTAGAAATATGTGTATGCAATTCAATTTGACAGAAGAAAGCACACTACACTATAAGTTAGATAGTACTGTATATAATATTATTTCACATTTGTTTAATTTGTTAATTAAAAAAAACATACACGTACTGTAATGTCATGTCAGTTTACACAGAAATTAAAAAAGTTGCTATTAACTCTTAATTTTAGGGTTTGATATATGACGTCATCGGCCTGCGTGCAGAGGTGACGTAAATAGTTGGGGTCGTGGTCAAGAGATGAATGTTGCATGTATGCTGTTTTTGTTGTGAGGGCCCGATGCTTCTTAAGAAAGATAATCATAAAAAAATACAGCACCGGGAAGAATAAAGTTGCCAAAAGGAAGACAGAGTCCTGTTTTTTTCATGGGTGCAACACTAACAACCTCAAAATAATATAGCCTACCTTTGTAAGCAGGCCAATATCTTCAGCATTAGGCTAAACTAAAACTTGTTCTGGTTAATCAGTGACCATTTATAGGATCACACTGCAATTTGACGTAGGCTATCCATTGATTTAAATAACCAGCAGCAACGTTTCTGCTTTATCTGAGCTCTACAAACAGAAGCTTTATGATAAGGAACATGGTGAATGACTTTGAGCTGTGGTCATATCCTACTTACTGTTTAGAGTAGGTTAGGGAATTATATGTAGATTAATCGGTTAAGAAATGCAGTTCTAACACGCTGCATGTTTTGAATGCAGCTTGATCGACCTGCTAAATAAAGACTGATTCAGTGTTACAAGGCTAAATGTTGTAAATGGTCCGCAGTAAACCGTCAATGCAGTCAAGCGCATAACCTGAGCTCTGCTACCACCTCGTGATTGTTGTAGGCTACTCCATGCATACTCTGAAGGATTGACTTGACAGAATAGTATTTCCTGCAGCTACAAAGAGGCAATGACTGGTATGATAGGGCAGATTGACTGTTAAATGATTTATATTTATATGTTTTATGCATTGGTTTTCACTAACTCACTATCGAGCAACATGCAGCCTTGGCTACAGTTTGAAATCCTTCTTTATTTGTTTGTTTGTTTTTTCCAAAAAATGGCATCAACAGTCATGGTTCGGCTTAAAAATGAGAACTCTACCTCAATCCTATATTTAACGAACATTTGAAGAAGAAAAAAGTATCTCAAATCTTAATGTTATAATTTCAAGTGTCATGCCCCAGCTCTCAGCACCATGGACAGAGACTAATCAGCACAGAAACAAAGAGGGAAACACCCACACTGCTGAGGGGCCTGAACTCTCCCTGACGAGGGGACATTTGATTTGTCAGGGCTTTGGTTAGGAGAGGTAGCCAATATGCTGTAGGAGGCACATAAACGCTTATTACTGACCCACCGTCAAGCCAATCAGATTGCATGTTGAGACTTCCTGTCTTGCATTTCAAAATAAATGTGGTGCAGGTTCACGCAATGTGTGGGTGTGTTTGTGGGGGATGATACAGTTTGTTAGGTGGCAAAAAAAATCTGCAAGGAGGTAGAGGTGCTCAAGTCCAGTGATTCCAACACAGCTCTTTTTTTTTTTTTTTTTAAATAAAAAATATTGAATAAGATAAACTCAAAAGATTCTACTTATAGAAAAGTGAATGTTACTGTAAGCCAAACCATTGTTTCCCCAAGATCAGTTATTTGATGAATACCTAAACTCAACAATACAACAACACTGCCAAAGAAATTCATATCATAGGCCAAAAATAGGTTAAAACAACAATTAAACTTTACTGTAAGTTGGTTTCTATGTTTAACTTTGTCCAAAAATCCCTTGTGGAGCATATTAAGATAATCATAATCAATCTAGTTATTATTTTTCTCATTAACCCAATTGTTAGGTCAAACACTGTGTAAAAGTCCATTATAATTAATTACAGCTTGAGGTGATTAATTCTCAGGACAGTATAATTTCATCCAGCCATCCATACATCCACTTTCTCCCACTTATCCGGAGCTGGTTTGTAGTGGCAGCAGACAAGAAGTTCTTCCCGACATCTCTATCACCAGCAGCTTTTCTAGCTCCTTCTTGGGCTATTTGAGGCGTTCCCAGGCCTGAAGGGATATATCATCGCCCCCCTACCTCCAAGCGCATTCTGGGTGTACCCCAGGATCTCCCACCAGCTGGACCTGCCCAGAAGACCTTTAAAGGAGGCATCCTAACCAGACACCTGAACCATCTCAACATGTAATTTTGATAAGGCCTGTGACTACAAATAGAAGCTTGTATCAAGAGTTTGGCTTTTCTGTATGAAAAAAAAGACTGTAACTGTTAGTCATTCATCAAAACAGTTGCTTATTCATATTCAATTAAATAATCTATACATTTTCTAAATTTTAAAGTTGTATATCATAAATAATCAGTCATCCGGATTCTACGTGTATTTGTTTACGACTTTTATTCTGAAGGCTAGTTTTCTTACTTCCGGCTCTGCCCTGGGTTTTTTACCACTGACTTGCTCAAAACAGACCACCAGGCGCACCGGCAGCCCCTGTCTCTGCTGACTCAGTGCCTTACCAGCAGTCCCTTCACCCCGAGATACAGCACCCAGCTACTGACGCACTCTGCTCCGGTCCACCAGCCCCGGCTTCACCGTACAGACATGGCTAAGACCGCTATCGGTGAGTTGAACACTTTCCTCCATTAGGCTACATGTTTTTTAGGGAATTTACCAACGCCTTCGCAGGTTTGAAGGATGCTGAGAGGCTGTGGCGACACCCATGGCACAAAAGGATGCTGAGGATGGGTGAGAGGGAGCGGCCAAACTCCTCTGCAAGTCACTTCTCCAAGAATTAAGTTTCTTAACTGCATTTTCATATTTTTCAATCTTTGTTTTTTTTTTTTTCTTTGCTAAAATGAATACAGGATATTTATGTGGAGAATGACTGGTGCTAAATCCAAAATGAGTGTCGATCAATGTGAGTCAGTTTGGATTCAGTTTGCCATTTTTGTGACGCATTTAAAAAAAAAAAAAAATCAATCTAACTGTCTTATTGAGCAGAATGAAGGTGAGACAGGTGGGGCTATTTACCATCACACAGCAGCATTTAGTCGATGTCTGCGTGCCGCACCTGCCCCCTTATTGCCTGACTCAGAGCCGTGCAGCATAATGCAGCGCCAGCGACCCCACCCAACATCTCCGGTCCCTTCAAAGCGAGCCAGCCTCTCTCTCTCTCTCTCTCTCTCTCTCTCTCTCTCTCTCTCGCTCTCTCGCTCTCTCTCTCTCTGTCTCCTTTTCTTTTCTCGCTCTTTCTCTCGGTAGGGTGTGAAACATTTAACTGTATCAAATCTCCTTATGAAAACTGGGCCATCCTTGTGTGTTGCTGTTGTTGTAAAGCTTGCTCCCCCAAATTCTGTGTGGTGTGACCGCAAAAGGCATGAATGAAAGAGAGAGAAAAGGGAGGAGAAAAAAAACATCCCTTTGCAGAATTGCTTTGCAGTCGAAGGAATAATTTAAGACTGGGGATGAAAATCAAATATCAGACTCCAATTTTATTAGGGAGGTTACAGACTGTGAATGTGGGCCATTTTAGATGATGATGGGCCAAAATAGCAGAATGTGTCAGTATTTGATTGAGATATGGAAGAAAAATAAAATATGATTGCATGTCATGGAAGAGGCCAGGCCTGGTGTCAGATATCCATGCTTGATATATATTGATTATATTTGTAGGAATTTGATTATTTCAATTCATCACTATCTGGGCGGTCTTGGGTCTATTTGACCTGCAGACTAAATCAATATGGAGCCTTTTGACATTTATAACATCAAGGAAAGTGGACACACTTTTAAGATTGTGCGTTTACATACCGACAAGTCTAATGTATGTGTGTCCAGTCTGGGAGACGGTGTTTGTTTTCTGCTCGACTACACTCTTGATTGATGGAGGGCCATGCAGACAGACAGCAATAAGGTGCCTGGTGTCTGTGCCGAGGGACACACAGCTACTAAACCCTGACTGTCATAGTTATTTCCCCCCTCTTCCTCCTCCTCCTCCTCTTCCTCCTCCTCCTCTTCTTCTCTCTTCTCGGTGATGTGAGCTGTGGACAGGCAGAATAGGACGGGAGCAGACACTCGGGGGAGAAAGCAGTCAGCACGCTGCAGGTTCACTGAGTTCATGTGGGCTCTTAATATTTAAAATCGCATGTGGAGTTTGATTCCAAAGTAATATGCTTCATTAAAAGTTTACTGCTGCGTGGAAGGGTGATAAAACAGCACAATAGCCCCCTGTATGTATTATAAGACTCACTCCTGTATGCATTAGACCTTAGAGCCCTTTTACTGATCCTTATCATGCACTCTTGACTCATCCAATAAGGTGTGGTCACTCAGCTCCTTCGCCCTAAAATCAATTCCTTTGTGTACAGAGACACAAGCCTCTTAGGAAATTATCATACCACCATTTGCAAGAATGACAAATGCTGCTGTATCTCCTCAACTTATCATACGCATCACTACCACTGCAAAAGCTCATATCATGTGCGTAAAGCTCACAGCTCTCCCCCCGACTCATTATTCATCCTGATTTATCCCCCGGATCCCCATCGATCAATGCAGCACACTCCCATTCCTGGTTCAGATGACCGCTGCTCTTAAAGGAAGAGGTGACATCAATCCAGCAGTGATGCTATGCCATCTGTTCGTCACTTTTGAAAACTATAACGTCAGTTAATGACAGCTCGAGTCCTCGTTTGGCAGATGGCATCCTCAGGTGCTATAACCAGCAAACTCCGGGAATTTCACACCCTTACTTTTAAAAAGAAAATTGTCAGAAACCTATTTCCTCCTGCCACACTGTGTTTGATGCTATCACTCTGCACTTGTAATACGATGTTCTGAGCTGAGACATTTGGATGACTCATGAATTGTATCAAAACAGCATCTTAATAATGCTATTTTGGTAGAAAGACAGCAATTTAGGTCGAACAAAATCTCTTATTGCAGCTTCTTAAATGTTAGGATTTTTGCCTTTAATAAACAAGTCATTTTAAGATTTTCGATTTTCAAAATGATTGATCAATGTTTTAATGAAAAGATGTATGGATTAAAGATGATCTTTAGTTCCAGCCCTAGACTCTGATCTCCTCAGACAGACTCAGGGTGTGGTTCAGGGATTTGCCACCGGCTCATCCCTCCTACATTAAATGACTGGACCTGCCCCCCGATCATCTGGGTGCCATAATGTTTCCTTTAATAGCCAATTTTTGCTGTTGCCGGGTGGCCATGCCGTAAAGTGCCAGTATGTGCTGAACACAGATGCCAAGCCAATACTGCGGCTTTGCTATGGCACCCAGGAGGGCAGAAAACATTGTGATACACGGGGCACTTTGCTCCCAGCCTCGTCTACAGTATCTTTGGGATTTTTTTTTCACATAGCACATTTTCTCAATTTTCTGTTTCAGTGCCTGCAGTGGGGGTTGGGCCCTTTTCAGAGATGAAGAGAAAATAGGTTCACAGGGAGTGAGACAAAAAAAAGGAAGAAAAGTAGGAAACAGAAGTGTGGTGGTTTTGTGCTAACGCCGAATTTATGATCCCAGGAGATGCAGAGAGAGTGGGAGAAAATGGAGAGAGAGAGAGAGCACAGGGTTTGAGAGGGAGAAAGCATCAGCAACAGAAGAGATGGGGGGGGGGGGGGTGCAGGAGGTGCAGGGGATGCTTGCGGCGGGGGAGGAGGAGGAATAGGTCGTTATTGATGATCTGTGCTCTCTGGCTGATTGATTGAAAGAGGAAGGATGCAGGTTGCTGGCTGTGTGTCTGTGGTCAGGGCCGGAGGAGCAGCTCTCTCTGTCGTCTTCAAACCAGCCTGCAAAGGAGTGTAGTGGAATCATCAAAAGTGGTGACATCTCTGTCTCCATTTGTCTCACCTCAGGTTGATATATAAGAATCTGAATTCCAGCCAGAGTGTTTGAACTGATAATCGTCTCTGGGCTCTTTCTGCTTTGAAATTCAATCAGGATCATTTGTCTTTTTTTTTTTTTTTTTTTTTTATGCGGCTGATCCGCTGGGAATGAGCTTATTACTACAGCAGTTACAGGAGGAGGAGATTGGTCCTCTCAGGAGAAATACAGCTACAATTTCAAGATTTTTATTTTTTTGCTCAGCAGAGAATCTCATATATTTTTGATTAGGGATATAAAAGAAAAACTCCATGGCTCAGCGTTAGATCGCAGTCTCAATTTACAGGAACGCTTATCATCCAGGATGGAAAAGAACGTACTCTGATACAGGTCAAATAGTAAAAACCAAGTTTATTCTTCTGGAATATGACGACGCAAAGTAGAAAACAACTGGAACAACTTGTCAATCTATCGATTACAAATTGACAATCAGGACCTACGACTTAAAGTCATTTTTAATCAGGAAGTCCGAGCTTAGGGGTCGGGAATAACCATATTGGAGTTTAGACTGTATTTCTGAAGTTCTATCTTAACAATTAACTAATAAGTAGAAAAGATCAAGAAGCAATAAGAATAGGTGTCGCCTTAGACTAGAAATCAATCTGTAAATCATCAGTTTGATGCCATTATTGAACACAGAAAAAGGCTCCACCCAGAGCCTGGCAGCCACTAAACAACAATCTCTGCTGATCTGCTCCATAAGCACTTCAAGTAAATTAGCTGCTCCACTGGATTGTTAACTGTTTGAGTCTTCAGCTGTCAAGTGGGGCTGTGAGTGGGAGAAAATGGCTGCTGTGGTCTTGACATGTACACACACACTTAATGAGACTATGACAAGCCCCCAAATGGCCCCCCCTCCCCTCTCGTCAGTAGAAATGGTATGGTCGGCTAATTACAAACTAAAGCAGCATCCACCTGAGGCGGTGGCTTCCATTAGGCGGTCCTGGGGGCGTTTATGGTGGCTGTGAATCCCACTGGGAGCTGTCCCGTTTTGCTGATTTTTATTTTTTATTTTTTTAAATCCTCCCTCCTGTCTGTGAATTTCAGAAAGTTGCCGCAATCTTTTTTCTCCATCTTCGTCCATCTACTTTTTTCTTTTCATCTGAGAGAAATCTTAATATTTTCTGCTTCTCTGCCAAACTCCACCTTAATCTTCTTCCACTTTTTTTTTTCACCCGCTTCGACGCTCACACCCTCTCTCACTTCCTCCTCAGGGAAAGGGTTAACAAGGCCATCAGAGAGTAGTGAGAGCTACATCTGAGAGTTGATCACATTACCGTGGCGTCTGCCAGTCTGCAGGGCAGAAAGCGAGACACAGAGAGAGAGAAAAAGACGAGTGAAGGGAAAATGAGTACGGGGGAGGATTTGGATTAATCATACTGTACACTGAACTCCACCATGGAGAAGCTTTTCCAAACTAAATCTCATTTCTGGCTTTGCTACTGTAGCGTGCTGCGAATCATGAATCAATGTGGCACATTTGAGCCCCGCAGGCATGTGCTATAGGTGATGGATAGTACCTTTTTATGACAGTAGGCATGCAAATCTCTTCTATGAGGCAGTGCACCTTTTCAGGACAAGCAGAGTATTTCACTACCTGCAGTGAGTTGCAGATATTTTTTGCCGTTCTCCCTGCAGGGACTACTGCTGAACTCTGGGCTCATATTACCAAGTAGCAGGTGCCAAAAAAAACACAAGAATGAAAAATCAAGGTTAGACAAGATAGGTTATTCTTTCCTTTCCTTTTTCTTTTCTTTCCTTTTTTTGCCCGTCTGCCCTTTGGAGCACTTTGTTCCTACATATTGAGCTTAATGCAGGTTGCCAGATACAGCAAGTATAATATGATGCCGACTTTGCATCACTGTTGTTTACTTTATGGGCCATTAATGCACCAGGGGAAGGAAAGTCATATCGCTGTATTTTGCTGATAAGCTAAATCTTTGGCTTATAGCTTTCTCTCCAAAAGCCAAAACAACAAAGATAAGAAAAACTCAGAGAATCCCCCAAATCCATCGCAAATCCAGGCTTCTCAACCTTCCTAATTTCCTCAAAAGCAAAAAATAAATCAGTGTTGGGTTTTTTTTTTGGTGTTAGCTGCAGAGCTTGCTTTAGGACAATAATAGGGCGTTGGTCTGGCGACGTTAATAAATAATAGACCAAAATGAAATGCATTGCTAATGATGTGTGGAGAATCCTGTGGGGAAAGGCAGCATCTTGGGTGTTTGGGAAAATTAGGCCAAACAAGGACACATCCATCCTGCTCGCCTCACTGAGGAAACAAAGGCTGCGAAATGCCTCGAAAAACCCAGAATGCTTCAGCTGCAGACACTGCCTTTGATGACTTTCTCTTTTGGTGGATCTGATGAATAATCATGGGCCAAAAAAAATCTGGTTACATACATCAAGGGCCTCCTGTGGAGGTGGAAGTGGGTTAATGATGCTTCATCTTTTTGTTTGTGTGTTAGTAGGTTAATAATATGTCCTCTATGTTCTATGTGTGTTTCATCAGTGTGTATAAAGACGTGACAGTAACAAACATTTGTTTTCTTTTATTTGCCTTCACAGCTTACAAAGAGAAGATGAAGGAGATTTCAGTTCTCTCACTCATCTGCTCTTGTCTGTACCCCGAGACCCGTAAAAACATCATGGGTGACTTCGAAGGTAATCACATATTTAATAATTTTCTTCCTTATTAATCAAACTTAATTACAAAAGTCAAACGGAGGCATCAAAGGGATTTTCTTTCTTTTCTCTCTCTCCGTCTGTGTTCCTTGTAAATGTCCACGCACACAAGCAGACCTGGACATCAAGCCCATTAACAAGCGAGCCTCAGGCCAGGCCTTTGAGGTGATCTTAAAGCCGTCCTCCCCCGTGTCTGATGTCACCCACTGCGTCACCACCCCCCCAAAGAGGGACGTTTCCCTGGAGGACATCCAGAAGAAACTGGAGGCAGCTGAGGACCGGAGGAGAGTAAGGATGCTTCCAATCAATTTCACTGCACCCAGCTGCCATGTCTGACTTTGTCTAAACAACAAATAAAAAGCCAATAATAGCTTTATGTACACTGAAAACTAAACAGTTTCTGAACCAAATCAGAGAAATGTAACAAACTATCACTGGTATGCTGTGATGACTTATTTCCTTGTCATCTATGTGATTAAATTGCTGGTCGTTTGGTTCATTTGTGCTTTACTGCAGCCACAAAACTGCCGGAAAAAATCTACTCTGACACCGGCTAATTCCTGCAACTCATTGATTTGAATGTTCATAAGTCAGTAAGGCAGCTGACAAATCCATTAACCCACCAACGAATCAATCACATGATCAATAACACAGTTTGACGGCTTTTTTTTAAACAATACTGTAAGTCAGACATATGTGAACAATATAAGTGTTTTACATACCAGAAGCTGATGAAGGTGGCAAGATAAGAAGCCATCTCATGCTTATCATTAATGTATTATTCTGTTTAGTTGCAGCTGCTCTGACTCCTGCTTAATTCTAAAGAAAAATCAATAATTGGTTTTCTGTAAATCAGTGTCCCGCTATCGACCTTTACCCTCCGGCTCATTCTATCTGCCGCCCGTTTCTCCTCACCCTCCCTCCCGCAGTCCCAGGAGGCGCAGGTACTCCAGGCCCTGGCTGAGAAGCGGGAGCATGAGCGCGATGTGCTGCTGAAGGCCATGGAGGAGAACAGCAACTTCAGCCGCATGGCCGAGGAGAAGCTCCAGATGAAGATGGAGCAGAACGAGGAGAATCGGCTGGCTTACCTGGCGGCCATGATGGACCGCCTGCAGGAGAGGGTGAGAAGCTAGAAACATCGATAGTCTACTCCTAGGTCAAAAATCTCAAAACCCTTCTCACAGTTATTCAAATAATCTGGAATTTAACTGTGTTTTATTAAGATCACTATCTGTTTTATTGCCAGTACAGTGGAATTAATAAAAGTTAGTTCTAAATGCTCTCTCAAGTCTTCAACACAGTGTTAGTTATTCAAATTTCCATTAAACTATTCATATATTTATTTCTTGGCATAGTGTCTTATGTAGTAAATAAAGCACTTAATGTGCTTCTGTTGTACCAGTAAAATGTCTACAAGCCTAGCCTGGTAGCTAGAATACAATATTCAGAGAGGTCAAGTCAAATGCCTCACAAGCTACAACATTAATGCTACATGTTTTTACAATAGACCTACTGTACATAAGGAGTTAGACGTAGATGTTGCTAACTGATGCTAATCTACTCGAAACGTTTTATGTTCAGTAATGTAGGTATGAAAATGCACATCTTCACAGGTAACATATTTAGCAGTATTATTATCATGTTTATGCATAGATATGTGAGTGTATTCCTTTAGCTAACTCGTTCAGTCTGAAAGTTAGCAAGCTAACTTTAGCATTGTCAGTTTCTTCAGATGGCTTTGTTTGAGTTACTCTAGGTAAGCTAAACAGTGTGATACAACCAGTTTTTAATTCAAATAAAATGTATAGATCTTCACATACTTCACACTAATATGTTTGTTAGGTCAAGTCTAAGCTAAGGTTGTGCTTGTGCAGCTGGCTCTGTGTGCAGAGTGGGAAAAGGGGAGAAGATAAGTAAGATTAGGCACATCTAGGAAAGAAACAGAGGGTAAGAAAGGCTGGTACACCTGCTTGACCGCTGTAAAAAGAAAGCATAGAGGAGGCTGACAAAGATACAATCTTGTGCTTGAAGGGTGGGAGATAAAGAATAATGTGAGTGGGAGAGAGGAGGACTGGAGGCAGGAACGGAAAATTAAGTAGCTTGTCACTGCAAAGGTCAAATAAGAGAAATGTTGTCAGAAAAGCGCTGAGAGTAGAAATTCAATTTGTGTTTTTCTTTCAGGAGAGGCACGCTCAGGAGGTGCGCAAGAACAAGGAGTTGAGAGAAGAAGTGACAGCGTGAGAAGCCCCAACAGGTTCAACATCCCAACCCCCAAACCCCACCCACCAACCCACAGCCACTTCCCCGACCCTGAAGAACACCCCTCTCTCTCTCCCCACCTTATCCAGCATATACCCACCTCTCAAACCCCCCCCCTGCCATACTCCCCCATAATTCTAGGAAACTACCACCGCCTGAGACGCCACCCCGAGACAGTGGGAGGTTCAAATGAGGTTGGGGGTGGGAAAAAAAAAAGCAAAAAAATCATTTTAAAAAAAAGGGAAGGAAAAATTAATGTCTCCCACCCACTCTTCCAAAAAAAGAATGTTTTTGCTCCGTTTCGAATGACAAGAAAAGAAAAATCAAATTGAGAAGCGACAGTGGGTATTGGTTTTTGTAAATACTTCTTTTTTTGTTATATACAGTACGATACAAGCAGCAAAAGTATTGATTGCAGTGTGCCATTTTTTTCTATATAAGTTTCCTCTCCTTGCATATATATGGATGTAATTATTTGTTCATTTTCATGTTTTTATTGGTTCCTTCATTTCAGCCTGATGATCTTTTCAGGCCTAGGTGTTTGTTGTGAGTTTGCCAGCTAGCTGATGTTTGTTGTGATTGGCTGAGTCCTCACAAGGCCCCCTGTATCCTGGCTCCGTTCCCTAAAATCCCTTCTAGTGGCTACTCACTCATTTGACCCTGCGGTTTTCGGAAACAAAAATCAGATCCCTGCTTGGTCCGAGTGATTTTCCATCCGTTTTTTTTTGCCAATGTTCCAATTAGTGAGGGACCAGTGCAGGAAAATTGGCAGAAGAAAAGGGGACAGTTTGCTTCCTGTGGGGACTGCAGGCCATCACTGCACATCCAATCCTCTGAAGTAGATGAGGAGAACACTATAGCATTTAATGAGCCCATCCTTCCCTCCATCTTCCCCTCCGTCTGCAACCTCTTCATCTCATCACATACATACTGTAGAATCACTCACTCACACGCTCTCCACATGGGCAGGCGTTTAGCCAATCATAGCACAGAGCTCAGTTTGGAGCTTGCTAAATTCTGTCCATCTGGCACTGGAAAAAAGCTCACAGAACATCCCCGACCAGTGCCCTCTTATATTCCTCTGAAACAAGCATCCAATCACAACTCAACCACATGTTACTGTAATAAAAACACAACTAGGATTAAGGAACGCTGGAATGCATAAAAACTTTCACCCAATATCAAACTTGTTACTGTGAATCTAATAGGGAGAAAAAAAAACAAATAAATCAATCTTGCTCCGTTTCATAAAAGGCTAGAGTAGTGCTCAACATCAGCAGCACTGACTGGAATCATTGCACTTCACTCCACTGTAAACGTCCGCTGCAAAGTTGGCACAAGAAAGATATTGAAGCCATAACAGGTATCGCTGCAACGATGATCCATGAGAACAGTATTTCCATCTGTAAAGGTGTATATGAGTGTATTAAAGTATCCAAAAAAGTTTGTAAGCAGGGGTTGCTGAAGCCTGTCGGTGACACGCACGCACGGTAAAGGCCCATAGAAGTGTGTGAGTGTGTGTGTGTGTGTATTTCAGAGAGGGCGGATAGATAAAAGAATGTATGTGCCATGTTGATATTGATCAGGTGAAGTGTAAACCATTACAGTGTGTAAAAAAACTGTCAAAAGATCATCACAGACAGTGGTCATCCTACCTGCCTCTCTCTCTCTCTCTCTTTCTCTCTCTCTCCTCTGTCCATCTGTGTGTTTCCCCCTCTCCACGTATATCTTTGTGAGCAAGCAGTGGTTAATAAAGGTTTGGGGTTCAGTGAATGAAACTGCCTTTTGAGTGTGACTTCTTTCAGATACCAGAGCATGTATCATCAGGGAATCAACTAAATGTTGTTTTCTTTGTTAATTAGGCTACAATCTTTACAATGAATAATTAATCTGTGCTGTCTCTTTAAATAAGTAAACAGGAGAAAATGCCATCATTACTCTTCAGGGACTGAGTTTAAAAATGTATCTTTCAATTTATGTTTTTTCATTTTTGTAATGCTTAGAATCACCGCTTGTATCCATTGGCTTTACAATCAGCAAAGTCTAAAAAAGCCTGCTCTATAAAATCTAGATTCAATATCAACCGTCATCCTGGTTCACATTTCTGCTTCAATTAAATAAAACCGCATCCCAAATTGTTGCTTCCATCAAGAAGTCAAGACGACACAAAGCAGTGTGAGACGTGCAGTGTTGCAAGATCAATGAATCAATCAAACTTTATTTATATAGTACCTTTCAGACAAATTAAATTGCAATTCAAAGTGCTTTACAAGAGTGCAGAAAAGTTATTGACGAAAAAGTAGTTTATAAAATCATTGAGAGACTAACGCACACCAATAAGAATTAAAAAAAATATATATATAAAAATGAAAAAAGAAAATATGACACAAAAGCAATAAGATATTAAAATTAATACATAGTTGGATAAAAAAGACAATACAATAATGTTAAGATTTGAATTTATATAAAGCAAAGATAACACTAGGACAATGCTAAATTACTATATGTGAAAGTAGACGAATGTTTAGTTTTTAAAATGTATAAAGATCAATATAATAATTATATGGCTAGAAACATGAACACAGGCTACTTAATAAATAAAAGGCGGAAACAGTGCATTTTATGAAGTTAACTACTTTCTACTTAACAGAATATTGTTAAATTTTTGCTTTGGTTACTTTTAATTCAGTAAATAAATCTAAGCACGTCTCCTAACACCTTCCTCGGCCCTTCCAAAGTGTCCATATTTTTAGGATCCCTGTACATGAAGTACCACTTATGACCAGCAGGGGGAGACAAAAGATAAGTTGTCTCAGCTCTAAAATCTCATTGACCTTGTCATTTTTTTGGCTGCAGTGAAGCTTACATCACTACCTGGCCCTTCCTCAGCTTTAGTACTAGAGGAACAAGGTTAAGGAGAAATGACGCAAGACGACAAAAGGGAAAGAGGGGAGTGTACGTTTTTAGAGAAAGATGAAAGAGAGAGGGATATTTTGGCTGGAGTGTTTCGGATTAGAAGAAGAAGAGGGGACGGCGTGTAGGAGTTGAGAACAGAGGGTGCAGCTGGTGCGAGCTGAAACGATGGCAAAGGGACAAAAGTGTTCTGTGCACACTTCCTTTCTCACCGTTTTTTTTCCCGTCCCCCTCTCTCTCCTTTTGATCCCCCTTGTCCCGTTCTTTTCTTCCCCCTCTCCTGCTCCATTTTTCTACTCTGTGCTCCACATCCCTCCCTTCTTCCTCTCCTTCTTCATCCTCTTCCAACCATCCCTCACTCCTTCTTTCCTCCTCCTTTAGTTCCCACGCGGTGCATGGGGCCAGCCGGGCTGCTATTGTCCAGGATATCCCCTCCTTGTTAATGGTTTCCTGTGCACACACAAGAGGGCCGCTGAGAGAAACAAGCAGCCTCATCTGATACCAATGCATTGACACATACTGCCAGTGCACCCACACACACATACACACACACACACCCACACACACACACACACACACACGCACACACACACACACACACACACACTCACACACACTCACAGATATAAATATAGATGCAAACATGCAAATAAAAATTATTTTTAACCATATGCACACTGTCAATCAAGCTCAAACAGACATGCAAATGCACACGTACAAAAGATGCCATAAAAGCCACAAGTGATTTATCTGAACTCTTTTATTACAGGGATGATGTCATCACCACAAGCAACAGCTTTAAAAAAAAAAGGCTGAACAATCTGATTCGTATGTGCTTGCTTGAGCTTTTTTACAACCATCAAATATACAAACGTAAAGTGAGGATTACCAGTAGAAACCAAAGAATCAGAGGGTAAGCAGGAGTTAGTGTTTTTAAAAGGAGCTCTATTGCCTTGTTTAACTGATGTGAAGCCTAAAAAAAAATAAAAGTTATTTTTTTGATGATTACTGACGCTGCTACTTTAAACTTGTACAAGAAAACAACTTACAGACAGGATGATTTAAAACAATGCAAACACCTGTTACATGAGAAATGTGGAAGGCTGCTTGAAATTGGTGTTAAAAAAAAACACATATGAAGCCCCATTTGTAAAGGAAGACATTTACAGTACAGAGGAAACCTAAGGAATGAAGCTTAAACAACGCACCATATGAGGCTTTGTGTAAATCATGGTTATGTTTATTTCAAGCAAGCTGGTAGCTAACTTCTGTTCCCAGTATTGAGTCAAACAAACAGCTGGTTTCGGTTATTCCAGCCCATAAAATGCTTTAAAAAGGGGGTGACTCTCGACCACCTCAGGCCCTCCTTTCACTCCCCCCCCCCCCCCCCCCCCCCCCCTCCAACTCTGTATGTAACCAGGGCACTAACACTGGCTGTTTCAACTTAGAGGGGAAAACAATAAAGAGGGGGAGAAGTTTCACCCAGGAACTTGATGGGCGAGGAGTGCTTGACCATCTGGAAAAGCTGTGATCCTGATAGGCTGAGAACAGTGGGTGAAACTTCTAGAGGGGTGGGCAGGAACTCAGATCAATCACAATAAATCATTGTTGCTTTTTTTAGTCGTGGTCTCCCTCCTCGCTTTTTTTTTTTTCCGTCTATACAAAACACAATACATTAGCAAGAAAATAAAAATCCTATAGCTATTTGGGATGTCAACATCATAGAAAAAATAGAACTTTCTTAGCTGAGAAAAATATAAAGTCTTGTCCGTTTAAAAGTCCAGCTCAGCCGGGGAGTAAAGTGAGTCTTTATGCAGAAGTCGTGGAAGGTTTTCACCTTAGTCAGAACGCTCCTATCTCCATCCCCCACGGTCTGTACGGTTTCCCAACGCTGGAGGTCGGAGCTGGAGGGCTGATGGCGGTAGCAGGGGAGAGGAGGGGGAAGGCGCTGAAGGGGAAGGGGAACGCCGAGAGGGAGGACAGGAGAGGAGGGGAGAGCTTGGAGGTTGAGGGGACCAGAGCAGGGTGTGAGACAGAGGCCGAACCAGCAGTGGTGTGGGGAACCCGGAGTGGGCCTTGATCTGAGTGGGGGGTGGCGCTGCCGCTGCGCCTTCCCGGGACGTGAGTCTCTGCAACCAACGATGATGATGAAGAAGAAGAAGAGGAGGAGGAGGTGGATGAAGTGGATGTTGTTGACAGAGGAGTTTGAGGGCTGCTGGTGGCACTGCGGGGTAAAGCTGCCAAAGTGGCCCCTTGTTGGTGCTGCAGGAGGAGGGGGTGCGTGAGGTGGGCGGGAGGGGACCCGAACGCGGAGCCCCACGCTAGGTGGCTCAGGCCGGAGTGAGCCTCCCTCTGGCTGGCGTAGTTGTTCAGGTGGGAGACCAGGCGGAGCCGCAGAGGGTCTGTGCCATCTAAGCCTTCGATGATGCTCAGGTAGCGAGCCGTCTCAGCCAAACACTCCCGAAAACCAAGACCCCGGTAGTCCATCGCCAGGGCATGGGCATCAAAATAACCTGGTGAGAGGACAGGAGGACAGCAAATGAGTCACCTCAACTGCACACTAGAAAACAAGCTTTGTTGAAATAATTATTATTATTATTATTATTATTATTATTAATTAAAACCTGCCAGACTAGCTGGCCTCTCCTTTTCATTATTCATCCTTTTAAATTACAGAATGGGAAATTAGGCACAAAGTTATCTACTCCAGATTTCCCCCTCTTTTCATTTTTTTCTTTCTTTTTTTTCCCACACGATTCTTCAACACCTTAAACACCTAATGGATCCCAGACATACCTTTGCCTCCAGCAGCGTGAAGCATCTTCAGATGGTCAACAGTCATCTGCAAAATCTCTGCCTTTTCCAGTTTGGCTGAGCCCTTCAAGTGAGGAGGAGACAATTAAGATGTAAAATAATTGCATACAAAAGGAGAAGTGGTGCCATATTTTGGGGCTTTAAATGGATTCTGAGAAGTTGATAATGAAGTCGAGATGGTGGGCTGTTGCTCACCTGTTTTTCGAAAGCGCTGGGAACGAGCCTGCGGAGCTCGCTGAGGCTGTTGTTGATCCTGTCACGGCGACGTTTCTCAATTATCTGAAGTGAAGAAAAACATTATTTGATTAGTTTCATCCAAACTTTGCAACATGCTCAAACTCAAACACGTTTTTTTTTTTTTTTTTTTTTCATTTAATGTAGGCTACTTACTCCTCGACGTCTTTTCCTTGCCTGCACCTGAGTGGATGTAGTGGGAGACATTGAACCCAGGGGAGAGCTGATATTCCTGAAAGAGATGAAACAGTGAGACTTCATCAAAATGAACTTTCCCATGTGTTTCGTTTATATTAAATCTACAAAGAGTCAAGCATAGCTATCACGTTAGGGCTAAAATAACTCACCCATTCTCATCCGCGCTTTCTTTCTCCACCTCAATAGTCTCATCCAGCTCGCTGTCCGAGGAGCTAAAGTCGTGATTCCGTTTCATTTTTGATTGAGTCCACAATAGTCCTTCAGAGAACCTGTTGTGTCTGCGTCTGAAGTGCGTCTGCCCAGGTTTGCCCGGAGCGTCTCTCTGTTTGAAGCGCTCAGCTTTCCCACGGTGTCATTTCAACTGTGGAGCCAGCCAGGAGAGGCGGAGACTCTCGGCAATGCAGCCAATCACAAAGCGGGAGCGAGTTTGAGTGACAGTGCAGTTGGCCCAAACACACATCAGTGCGCTTGGACAAATTCAGGGAGGAAACAAAAAGGTAAGACCTCTCACTACAGAAGGATGACTGCCAGAGAGATCAGAAGTCTTCTATCTAACTTTGAAAACACTTTCATTTACTCTTACCAGGAAATAAATGTTTTGAAAAGTTGTCCAGGTTTTATGAATAGATCCTACGAATGCTCATATTTACTTTGCACTTTCTCCACTTGTTTTTTTGCAAAAGTTTAAAAGCTTTAAGTAAACACTTTGTCCACCCTGTGGCTGTCCTGGATGTATTTCTATTACATTCTGTGACCTTTTTCAAGAGAAATGTTGATCCTATGTCATTACATTTAAAATGTTTGTATTTCCATTTTTTCTCAAACCAGCATGGTGCTTGTTTCCAATTTGAGATTCTGGTCTATTTTTTTTTTAACAGATGTGTGATATGTTTAAAAGATTCAGAGCATTTTCTCAGAGGAGCTCAAGCTTAGTGGCTTGATTCTTCATCCAAGTTCAAGAAAAATTTGGAGATTAACCCACTCTATCGATAGTGACATTTAAATTGGCTTTTTCAGATCAACATCTTTGTAATTATTTCCCGATAAGGCTCTTTTTTTATTAACACTTTCTAACTCAAACATAGCATAATCTTTCAAGACAACACAAAGATTACTTATGCTCATCTAAGATGAATTGACACCCCGAAAAGACCATGTAGACATCCTGCACATAAACCAAAGATTGAAGACATCTTCATTGCTTATGTCAAGTAGGCCTATTTTATTGGCAAAAACTATGTCTAAATTTTTTGATTCATTAGCCTTTTAAAGACAATTCAATCCTCCCATGTGCCAGTCAGGCCTTTTCCTGCAAAGTTAAGATCATGTTTGTGACACTCTTTTTACAGTCTACGCACTAGCCGCTGGAGTGAGTCATCTTTCAATGCATAGAAGATCTTTGGAGAAACTTTGACAGCGGTCCAATGGACTTTCGGTCCGTGACTTGCCCCCCCTCCCCCCCTCCCCCCTCCCACCTCCTCCTCGTGTGTGTCCCGGTGGTGATGAGGAGTGGCTGGCCGGCTGTCAGCACGCGCTGGCCGTGGGAAAGTTCCCTAACCGGCGCTGATAACCAATCAGAGGCCGGCGGCCGTCTCCGGCGCTGGAATGAATGGAGCAATTGGTCGGGGCGACGGGCGGTCTGCGAGCGAGCGTGTGAACCTGTAATCCAATACTAACTCAGCCCGGAGGAGAGACAGGGAGCACTGCCGCAACCAGAGGAAGCCACCAAAGTCTAATCTTACCCCACTGAGAGACCTCGTGCACGGTAAAGACGCTGTGGGGACTTCAAGGTCTGTCTCAAAGTACCAAACAAAAGAGCAGAATGCAATCAAAGCCGTCCTCCTCTTTTTCCCCTGCGGAGTTTCCACATCATCACCACCACAAGACTGGTGGCTCCTATAATGGTCACACACACACACACACACACACACACACACACACACACACACACACACACACACACACACACACGCACACAAACACACACTCCACACACTCCACAAATAATTTGACAGATCTGCTGGTGTGTGTTTGTATACATGGTGGGTTCTTGTTACTGCATGTGGAGACAGAGCTCTTCAGTGGAGGGTCTCCTGCAGGGCCCCGGATTGTAAGCACATTTCAAATAGGCCTACCATGACAGCCAATGGTAAAGAGCGATACATTGAGACTAGCTTTGTCATGACTTAACAGACACTAATGACAGCCATCAGAATCAGCTTTATTAGCCAGGTATTCTCACACAAGGAATTTGACTTTTCTTAACCCTGTAAATAGAAGAAATAGTCCAACATTTCAAAAGGAAGAGTTTGGCATTTCTGCAACTTGTTTTCACTTTCTTACAGAAATTTGGAAGAACCCTAACTCCTATAACTAGCTATCAAGCTAGCTTTAGGGAATGAACTTCCAGACTCCATTCGATCTGCAGAGTCCCTCTGCACCTGTAAGAAAAAGCTAAAGACCCAGCTCTTTCATGAATACCTACTAACTTAATGATGATGGTCTCAATATCATTGATGATGATGATGGTAATGACGATGGTTTTTGTTTGATAACGATGACTTATAAGATGGTTTCTATACTGATTAGAGCTCTCAAGAACTGCCCTCAATGTTGTGCTTTGCCTCTGGTCACTTCCTGTCAGCACCTGTGTGTCCAATCAGACTCAAAGCTGATCGTTTGCTCTTACTGACATTGTTCCCTTTTTTCTAGATCCTTGCTTGTGTTGTACTTACTCTCTGACTCTCTAAGTGAATTGTAGAATTGTAGAATCAAGCTACACAAGGCAGTTGTTTGTTTTAAAGGCCATTGACACTTGTAAAAAAAACTCCTGATATTTGCCAGAGGAGCTGCATGTGTGAACGCAAATAGCCACATTTTTACGAAGGAGATTATAGATAGTTGCATGTGTAAAAACGGCTTTAGAGAGAAGCTAGCCCTGCTACGTTAACATACATTTTTCCATACACAATAGGCTACATTTCACTTATTAACACATTATGTTTAATTCAAATGTGAAAAATAAACTATTGTGAAAATGATTATTTATTGTCTCAGGTGAGCTATTGTTTATTTCTTGCCTCCGTTCAGTTGCTAACAGCCAGTGCAGACTCAAGGAAGTATGCAAGCCAGGCAATAGTCCAGTCCTAAGATTTGACTGAGATTTACATGTGCTGTTACCCCCCCCCCCCCCCCCCTTTTGTTTTTGTTGGAAAGGGCATGCTAACTGTTTCCACCTGTTTTTATAAGTCTGTATGCTAAGCTAAGCTTTCCACACGTTGGTTTTAGAACCAGTCCTTACCAGTCAATCATGTCATCTAATCTCCACATGAAAGCCTTTAATCATAATTTTCTAATACATTATTGCATTGCACTATATCTCAAAGTTAGTGCAATTTGTATTCAAGTATCATGCAGACTTCATGTGACCATGTAACACTACTACCTTTAGTGAAAACAACAAGATTAAATCATACATTTATGGATAAAGCTAAAATAGATCAAAAGAAAAGACTTGACTGGAGTTCAAGGGGAAACTGCATCTTGAACACTGAGTGAGGAAACATAAAACCATGTTTCATTAGAAATTCAAACAATAATGCATTATAAAGGAGACACACCACCATTACTCTCTGAGGGAAAGTACTGTTTTAGATTTGTTGTTCTAATAAAGAGCAACAGAAAACAATGAATTATAGAGAAGTCATTGCTGGCCTACACACGCACACACACACACACACACACACACACACACACACACACACACGTAGTAATATTGTATTTGGTGATCTTTATCAGTGGGAAGCTACCAACGGTGCTATAGTCATCACAGAGAGAGGAGGCTGCCTTGTTTGCTTCTTATGAATGAGAGGAAGCACTTAGGGCTGTTTTCATCTTATTGTTGTTGTACAAGGCTATGCTTAAAGCAGGACAGACACACAGATGCACTCCATTCATTCAGCAAACTCATTATTAGTGTGTGTGTGTGTGTGTGTGTGTGTGTGTTTGTGTGTATGCTTGTAAGGGATTTTTTGTTGGATCTACGTTCAGTTACATATAACCTGAAGCCTTAGTTACAATAAACACAGGTGTGCATCCACATTATACCGACTTTGAGAATGTGTGTGTGTGTGTGTGTGTGTGTGTGTGTGTGTGTGTGTGTGTGTGTGTGTGTGTGTGTGTGTGTGTGTGTGTGTAACCAGGGGGGAGAGGGAGAGGAGGGGATGGGATGGGGAGGAGGAGGAGGATGAGGAGAGGGGGTGAGCCCTCTCTTGTTGTATTTCAAGTTCAACCAGAGTTCCCACGCTGTTATTTTCTGCACTGCTGTCTTTGTTCTACCGGTCTCATCACATGTTGTGATTAGTAGGGCCTTTCAGGGGCCGCCCTTTGAAGGTGAGGGTCCGCAACACGACATCATCAAACCCTCCACCCTCCTCCGCCTCTTCTCTCCCGCTGCAAATCAGGCCACCAAAACTGACTCGAATGCTGGGACAAAATAATAATCAGGGTTTGCAGTGCCGGTTCACCTCCACTGCTCTCCTCTGCGCTTGTATTCAATTCTCCTTTTCTTTTCATGTCTTATTTTCTGTTTGCACATTTTTTTTCTGTTCTTTCCTTTTAACATGTTTCTTGTTTGATCTTCCCTCTATTGCAATTATTTCTTTGCATTTTGAGTTTTAACTCAAAGGTCATTTTCTCTCTCTAAACCCTCTCTGAAGCTGCAAAATGCTAATTATCGATACACATGGACGAGGGTCGGCTCAAATTAGGAGTTCGAAAAGCTTGATTCAAAGGCAACTGGAAGCTTTTTCAGAACTGAAGAAGCTTCTAGGAGGAGAGGTGGATGACAGAGAAACTGCAGACTTCAAAAGAGGAATAATTAAGAAGTCAAATGTAGCAATGTGCAGAAGTTTTAGCAGGACAATGAATACGTCTTCTGCCCACTTGCACTGCAGACTCAAAAGGGGTTTTGAATTTCTGTCCAATAGTCGGCCACTGGTGTATATTTTTAACTATTTATCATATCATCACATTAAAGGATTTTGATTTTTCACACTTAAATGTAATAGAAATCAAGTATATCCTCTGAAAATAACTCTGTGAGTCATGACTGTCTACACTGGGTGTAACACCCGAGTCCCACTGTCTGTGATGTTTTCAGAGTTTTCAGAGTCCTATCTTCAGTTTGTTTACATCGCCAGGACGGCCGGCTGACTCCTCCCCTCGTGTATAAAAGTTGTTTAATTGAGGGACTAGAGAAAAGAAGAATAACATACTGTACTCACTGATTAACTGTGTTTCTAGATCACGTTCATTTCAGGTAAATTTACATGCAGTGTGAAGATACGAGCATAATAAAGATCACTAGCATTAGCATGCTAACACAACAATGCAGCGTGAGTTGTTTTGGTTTCATGCTGGTGCTCAAGGGTGACATCTGCTGGATCAAAAAATCACATATAAAGCCTTTAAAGATGAATTGAATCCAGCCTAAAGAAAAATGAGGATCAGTTTGCACACTTAGGCTTTAAAGTACTAAATGCAGACTTGGCCAATAACTTCCATTCATTGGCGTGCACAGTCCATCGTTTTTGCATTAGGTGTAATTACATGTGCTGTATATATTTACACAGTGTTCAACATGTCATCAGGTGTTTAGCTGCATCAGTCTGTTTAGATTTGATTTCCTGCGGATCTACATGACTTCAGGGAGTGTAAATGAAGCTCGGCTGTACTGCTGACAGAGTGACATTGATGAACGATGTTGATATCATGTTCAGGAACTCTCAGTTACTCCTTGAATAAACAAAGTAACGCTAAACTGTCGGGCACTTTAACTACCCTCGGTGGTGTTTCCTTCATGGGGAATGACTTCAAAATCACATTTCACGTTTTTGTGTCATTTTAGAGATTCTCTTTCAAAGAATGCATGCTGATTATGTTGCTCGCCTCAGTCGGATGTGGGGAAACTGTTCAGAGGGAATATGTTTGGTCATGGCATTGTGTTTGAGAATCAGAAAAAAACAGCCGTACAACACGTGAAGAACAATCTGAATTTAAAGTATCAGTTAAATCTGATGAACATTTCCTCCTTTGTTTTAATGAATCACAGCCTGACCAACTCAGCTGACGACTGACATATATTTAATGGAATAGGCTAGTGTGGTGTCTTTTGGTTTAAGTCTGTAATTTCTAACCCTGCGTCAAACTTCCTCAAAACAGTTTGATACAGTTCATGTGATGAGTTCATGCTGACCACAGCAACTGTATCAAAAAACGTTGCAATGAAAATACTCCAAATCAAAGAATGTAGGCTATTTCAATTTGTAAAGTTCAACTTTTGGACACCGGACTTCATCGACTGGCTCCTTCAGATTTAAGGTGAGCTGAGAGAAACAGCTTTCTAGCATATAATCATCCAGCACAGTGTAAAGTCTGATTTATATTTCTGTGTTAAATCTATGCTGACTGCTCTGTACCTAGAAACTTATGCCCACAGTCTGAAGTCTGAATCTATAGGCTGACCACAAGCCCTGTGATTGGTCCGCTAGGTATATTGTATTTCCTTATTTCCGGTGTCACTGTCAGTCTGCTGTATAATTGACGGCTGTCCAATATTTATCAGTTCCAACTTCAACATAAAACTTGGTCCCAGTCACCATGGTTTCCTGTACACAAATAAGCAGAGCCAGAAACGAATGATTCATCTAACATATAATTGGCACTGCCAACTAGCGCTTGTTAGGCGGAGAATCACAGAGCTATGTAGACACACCAACGCACAAGTATGTGATGCTCATGACAGAGTAGCATCCCAGCAGGGATTCCATGCAGGCGTATAAATCAGGCTTGAGTTGAACCTTCCTACCTAAAGCACAAGTGGAGGGGGACTTGAAATATTTGCTTCAGTAAAACTCCACCGTTTTTGGAAGGTGTGACCCTCAGTGAGTCACTGAGAGCTGCGGCGTCTGCAGGTTAGCCACAGACAGATGTTTGTTGGCCTGAAGACAATACTCCGAGTGGCTCTCTGGTGAAACCCTGCAGAGGGCGAGCCTTGTTATTGTTTATAAATAGAGCTGTGTGCAGCGCTGAGGAAGGCCATCTTTGTTTCCCCTGACAGGGAGAGGAAGCGACGGCTAATTCTGCTCCAGACATGTGTGACACCCGACCATTGTGCCTCAGAGAGAGAGAGAGAGACATTGTTTATGAATGTGTGTCTTGAGGAGGGAGGGCTGTTTGTGAGGCAGGGGTGAGTATTGTCCTAAAGGTGGGTTGGGTTTTGAATGCGGACTCATTGTTTGTCCTCGTCAGACGCTGACAGTTCCCCTGTGAGTTTTGTGAGCGGGGTCCACTCCTTCACTTTGACACAGAACATGTTCCTCAGTGAGTGAGGAAGTGAAGGATGTGTCAGAGTTGACCCACTGACACTTGTCTCTTGTCTTGTCCCTCCATAGGAAGTGTCCCAGGCCTCTCTCGGTCACACACTCAGAATCACAGTGAGAGAGACATAAAATAAATGTTTGCTTTAAAGATGCAAAATCATTTAAATATAATGGATGCACTTTTTCTCCCCTTTTGCTCTGAGTGATTTCTTTACATGTGTATCATTTTACTGCTTCTAAGAGTTTATTATTTTTATTGACACCATTTTTGAAAATGGGATTTTTTTCTGTTCTTTTTTTAACCCATTTCTTTTTCTTTGTCTGCTGATGTTTGACTGTTACATCACATCACATTGTAATTTTCATGTTTCTTGTGAGGCCTAAATCATAAATCAAGGATCTAAGTCATAAGTTTAGTCGTTGCATTCACTCTGTATTGTTGGTGTTGTTGAATCTGTCTATGTTTCTCTGATGGAAAGTACACTAATATTGGTACAGTAAGACACAAGGTAAAAAAAAACATTAAATATACCTACAAATAAAATAGGTACTTTGTTTATTAAAAGACATATTGGTGCACCATTCATTTTAACCCTAACCCTTCTCGGATGTGCGGACGTCAACCACGCGTCCCTTTTACTTTTTATTTCTGAATCTTGTAAACTGAGCAAGATTCAACATGATGTAAAGCCATGCAAGTATTGTATTAGTACAAGAGGTAACCATGCTAAGGCCCAGTTAGTCCTGGAGCAGTGTGAGTGCAGGCCAGGGGAGGGGGGACAATCGTGATAAGCACGGTACTGGACAACTTTGTCTAGTGTAAGTGCGTCCTCAGAAAACTTTATTATTCCCAGAATGGTATTTCAGTTCCACAGCCTTTTGGTAGCTGCAATGAGCATCTCAAGCCAATAATTAACACGTTTTAGTATGTAGTAAGGGAACACATTTACATTTTGTCTCGTTGATTTGTTTGTAATAATTTAAGAGTATTTTGGGCAGAATAATTAGAATAACCTTCAGCAAACTTTGGATACAACAAATTCAGTTATCCAGCAAACTCATGAAAACTTTTTCTATAGAATAGTTAACTTTCAACATACAAGCAATGCTATTGACATTAGTGTAACTACAAGCCGATCAGATTGGGTAATAAATCTGCTCTTGCTCCTGGATGCAAGGACTCTGGGGCACCTGTAGCATTTCCCAGACAGCAGACTTGATGGACATATGTTTCAGGGATCATGTCTGCAATTCTTTTTTTTTCTCATGGCTACAGAAAACTCAGACGACCTGAGCACCCTCACCACCCCTTCATCTGCAATTCTCTGATCTTCTGAACGGGCCTCTAATCCTCAGTCTGGTACATGTGGGATCTAAATTCAACAGGTGGGTGGAAAGGCAGAGCTCAGTATTCGCCTCCCCATTTGTTGCATTCTGTCAAACCCAATCAAGAAGACGGGCGTATACCTGGAGGTGATTATTTACAGGATGCAGTAATAATCAGCTGTCTGACTCGACGGGGTTAAAGTGGGAAGCAGAGCGGCTGGTGAGGGGGGGAGTGGGGGGGTTTTGGGTGTGACTCTTGTCTACAGTCGGTGAAACTCCTGGTGGGTGGTCACTGTGAGGAGAAAGTGAGAGAGTTAAAGAACAAAGGGAGAATTTTAACTTTCATCTCAGCTCGAGGTGATTATTCTCCTTCTGTTTGACCCAGTCACACTTTCTAATTGGCCTTGTACAGTTTTCAAATCTGTGAATTTTGTACTGTTTTGACATTTCAAATATCAGGTTGGCAAGGGAAAATGTGGTGATGTCTTAATTTATTAAAATATATACTGAATAGGGGATGTATGGAAACACTATTGTGGTTGCCAAAACTGAAATGAAATCATGGTTATGTCATTGGTGATGTGTGTGTGGGTTTTTTTTTTCATGTGGGTTGCTTGTTTTTTGTTGTTTTATTTTTCTCTATTACAAAAAAAATTGGGCAAACCAAGATATTATGATGAGCATTTTGTTTTCTTCTTCTGCATTCTATTATTGTTTTGTATAACATTATATAAAAAAAAAGAATTATGATGTAAGAAATGTACTATGTTTGGATAAATGAACTATGTTTGCATTGCCCAATAAACACAAAGTTGTAAAAAAAAATATATAACTATATATCTGAGTAAGAGTGGCAGTAGAGTTTCAAGAAGAAAAACCTGCAGGCATGCGATAGAAGTCACGAGTGGCATGAGAAGTTCACGCTTTGGCTCACATTGCTCCAAAATTGATCCTTTGATATGGCTGCGTTTGTGATCTCCATGCCTGACTTGAAGGCATGTCCAAATGTGACGCGAAAAACAACATTGGTTTCACGCATTTGTCAAACACACACACACACACACACACACACACACACACACCAGACACACTTTCCTAACTTCTAATCACCAATCCTCACTCCCTAATTCGATAACAAGGCCGAACAGTTGAAACATGTTTTAACGTTTGACATTTGGCCTCAAGAAAAAGAGAGAGAGCGAAATGAGCCTCCTTTCAATGTCTTTGCAGTCTTGGGAGAGAGACCCCCCCCAACTCCTGCTGCAGTGAGGGGTTGCCGCTCCTCTGACCCGGGTAATGACGGAGGGTCAGGAGTCAGGTTGTTCGAGGGAACCGTCTATGTCTGCAGAGCGCGTGAGGAGCGCCTGGGAACCAAGAGCTCGCCGTGTGATCCCGTGAAATTGATCCCTCCAGAGGGGGGACCAGTTGTGGTGTGTTTATTTTTTATATGTGGTGGTTGTGTGTGTGTGTGTGTATGAGTGTGTGTGTGTGTGTATGAGTGTGTGTAGGAGGGGAGCGACCGCGACAGCAGGGGAGACGCACCAACGGAAATGGTAGATCCCAGTGGTTATTCCCGCCGTGCCGTGACCAGGGTGCCCTGTCTGCCTGCCTGTCTAGAGCGAGGATGACTGGATGACAGTGGAGGGAAAAGCTCAAGCTCAGACGACGTTACTCGGTAGCGCTTCTGTGAAAGAGAGCGAGACACATGCATGTTTCACTTTAGAAATAACCGAATGCCTCACATGGCTGTCTTTATTAAACATTTAACAGAGAAGGAGATAATAGTTAGTTATTTTAGAGAGAAAAACAATGAGACAAATGATGGATACTTAAATGTTTTTAATGAAAGTATGTACTGTAGTTTAGGCCAGAAACTAGCTAGCATAGCTTAGCATAAAGACTGGACACAGGGAAAACTAAAGGCCCAGCCTGGTTCTACCTTTGTCATTCAGTCTTCAATCTAAATGTAGCTGCTATAGAAGTGTTAAAACCACTAGTTGTGGTTTAACACAAGATACTTGTCCTGACTTTTTCTTGATATAGATACTTAATGGCTGTTTTGGACTGAACTAATCTAGCTATCTTCGGCTTGTTTTTACCAGATATTCTTAAACTTCTTCTCTGCCATCATTATGTCTTTGTGAAGTCATAAGGGCGTGATATTCTTGTCCCAGTCTATGTATTCACATTTTTCCGGCGTTGCGGAAACAGAGCACAGCTGGAGCTCCACATACACGCACAGTCAGACATGCACTAACACACGGCGCTGCACTCCCCTGCAGGCTCAAATGATCTACTCTCACCCCTGTCACACCTCTGTTACTAAATCAGAAGATGGTTACAGAGGGGGGATCAATTTGCACCCCACACCCCCCCATTACGCCTTTGCGACATCCAGATTAAAGGTGAAATCACAGGTCACAGCGGTGTTAATATCCCGCATTGAAACAGCAGTCTGAATAGGGCTACTTAAGCATAAATATTGTCATATATATTCTTATTCTTAGCTGTGTGAAAAAAATACAGTATTTTAGCCTTTAAAATGAGTTTATAAAAGTTCATGTTAAATATTTAACAGACACGAGAGGTGTTGTTTTTTGAGGGTGTGTTGGTATCTGTGAGACAGAGCCCTCCTGTGAAGGCCTGGCTGCTCTTTCATCTCCAGCATCTGTTATTCCTCTTAAGGCTCTCAGTCATGCCTCTCCTCTGTCTGTCTGCTGTGACTGTTTTGAATGTGACCACTTAAGTCATATCTGCGGGCTGGTTCTGTGGCCGCTACGAAACCAATTCCTCCTTATGCTTATTCAATCACCGAGGGATCTTGGGAGCTTTTTTTTCTGTCTGTCTGCGCCCTCTCAGAGGCTTTAGGGAAACAATCGTATCTATTAGTCAGGACTTGTGATGTCTGATCCCTCTGCTGTAGACGGGGACTGACGTGGAAATGCGGAACACCCGCCTCAGAAATTCTTGAGGTTTTGCTGAAATAACAGAGAGAGAAAAAAGTATCATGAATCCAGTCAGAGTGAACATATCTTTGAAGTAATGCCAGTTATGTTTTTATGTATGGATATCCTCTGTGTTATGATGTGAAGGACGAGGGTGTCAAGAGTAGATGTCAAATAAAATGGACCGACTGGAGAAGACTTGCATACTGCATTATTTAAGAAATTATTAGTCACAAATTGTAATGCAATACACTCAGTAGAATATGTGAGTTTAAGAAATGAAGTCACTAAATCTGCCCTTAAACCTTTTTCCTTCGTCTAGTTACAAGCTACATTTTGTCTGCGGGACAGCATGACAGGATATTTAACACTAACTTTCTCCCTTTAGATTCTTGGTTTGATCAATTGTGATTAATCTGCAGGGGGAAATTAGTGGATTATTTGTGGACAACTTTTTTTCTGTAATACTTTTTGTACATTATTTACAACTCAAGCTTAGTAAATAGCATTGTTTATTATTTTTGGCTGTAAAAGAAAAACTACCTTAATAATTCTGCCTTTTTAATAAAAATATCCCCATGGTGAGTGCACAATAATAATGAAAAATCTTAAATATTTTGTTACTATGAAATAGAGAGTTGAAGTTATGTGCAAAGAAGTGATTATAACAAGATACGTTTAAACTATTTGACAACAACTCCTAATTATTAGAGATTTAAAACTTCCTCTTGATTACCAACTACCAACCAATAATAGACTCCTTAGCTCACAAATATAAGCTACCATGGTAACACCACCACCATTATTATCAAGGTTAGATTAATTAGATGGACGTACTGAAACTTACTTTGTTTTATCAAAGGATTAATTGGCCATTGACGCATATACAACATCTTCAACTATACTGGACTAGATTGCTTGATGAAATGTAGCTAAAAAGATTTTTTTTTTTTAAATAGTTAAAATATAGTGTGCAGGGTGGCGCTTTGTGCCCACACACATCCATTCCATATGCGGGAAGTCACGCACTTACAAGGCTGAGAGAAAATTACTTTCATGTTGTCATTACATCACTAAGAGGGCGAATTGAAAACATTAATTAAACAGACTTCCCCGCTTGTTTGCTTTTGGACTTGTGAGTGACGTGTGTATGCATTTGTGTGCATGAATGTTTGTGTGTTTTTGTGTGTGTGTGGGTGTGTGGGTGTGTGTGTGCGCACTATATGCATGCTCCTCTGCTGTGATTTGAGTTTGGTTTTGTTCATCAAGTGTTGGCTTTGGTGTGTGTGTGTGTGTGTGTCTTGTCACAGTGGTTAGTGCAGGGCTGATTGCTGTTTATTTGGTCTGTGGGCTGACACAGAGCCTAGCAGTCAGGAGTAGTAGTGACAGCTCTGTTTTTATTGGGCTCCTGCGGCCATACCAACACAAACAGCGAGGTCGCGCTCTTCCCTCTGTCCCCTGCACCCTGAGACTCCTACATCGAGCTTCCTGTCTGTGCTTTGAAATAAGATACAGTAAATCATAATACTTACAAGGTATTAAAATACTGAGAAAAACGTACTTTCAAAAAGTATATCAAGCTGAATCACAGTGTGAACGTGACATACTGAAGCCAATCATTGTAAGACAAGCTTTAAGGGAGTACTTATTTGGCACAGATAGAATGCAGCAAAGGCATTTAAATTGGATAACAGCAGTTGGGACATACAAATATCCACCAACCACTGAATGGTCCTCAGCAATATTGTAGTCAGAAAACTGAAATCTAATACATTTAGATTCATTGATTTACTTTTAACCTTAGCATGTTTTAATTGTGAGTTTGAACACATGAAGTCCACACATTTTATTAAGTTAATTTTTTCATTCATTTTGTGTTTGTTTTTACATTTCCACCAAATAAATCGTTAAAGTTTTACTATATTCTATGGACAGACAATACAAATTGGCTCAGTGAGCTGTGGCTTCAGTGGTTGCGGAAGCAAGAAACCCGGGTGTGGGGGGAGTTCGGGAGGCTATGGAGAAGGACTTTCGGTTGGCCTCAAGGAAGTTCTGGCAAACTGTCCGCCGCCCCAGGAAGGGAAAGCAGGGTTTGCCCCAGGCTGTTATCAGCAGGGGTGGAGAACTGCTAACACGGACTGGGGACATTGTTGGGCGGTGGAAGGAATACTTTGAGGAACTCCTGAACCCAACCAGCACGTCCTCGGAAGGGGAGGCAAAGTCTGAAGATCCGGGGGTAGCCTTACCACTAACCTTGGCAGAGGTCACATAGGCAGTTAGAAAGCTCCTCAGTGGCAAGGCACCAGGTGTGGATGAGTCCTGAGATGCTAAAGGCTCTGGACAATGTAGGGCTGTCTTGGCTGACTGACCTGTGGAGTGGCAGACCGGGGTGGTGGTTCCCATCTTTAAAAAGGGGGACTGGAGGGTGTGCTCTAATTATCAGCATCAGACTCGCAGGGAAAGTCTACTCTAGGGGGCTGGAAAGGACTCTCTGACCGATTTTCGAACCATGGATAGGAGGAACAATGTGGCTGTGGAACATGGGACCAGCTCTTTACTCTCGCAGGGCTTCTTGGGGGGGGGGGGGGAGCATGTTGCTCATTCAGTCTGCAAGTGTTTTGTGGACTTGGAGAAGGCTTATGACCGTGTCCCTCGGGGGATCATGTGGGGGGTACTGTGGGGCAATAAGGGGTCCCGGGGCTGTTCCTACGAGCCATCCAGTCCCTGTATGAGAAAGTGGGAGCTGTGTCCGCATCCAAGAGGGTTTTCAGTTTTGGGGGGTTCAAAATCTCAACTCTGCCTTTGGCAATTGATGTGGTTTTGTTTGCTTCCTCAAGCTGGGACCTACAACAGGCATTGGGATGATGGTCAGCACCTGTAAGTCTGAGGCAATGGTTCTCTGACAGGAAACAGTGGGGAGTAAGTCCTTGCCCCAAGTGAAGGAGTTTAAGTATCCCGGGGTCTTGTTCATGAGTCAGGGTAAGATGGCCCCTCAGATTGACAAGTGGATTGGCTTAGTGTGGGCAGAAATGCAGGCATTGTACTGGACCGTTGTGGTGAAGATGGAGCTGAGCCTGAAGGCAAAGCTCTCGATTTACTGGTCTATCATTGTTCCAAGCCCTCACCCTATGGTCATGAGCTATGATGGGTAGTGACCGGAAGAATGAAATCGCCAGTACAATTGGCCGAAATGAGTTTCCTCAGTAGGGTGGTTAAGCTTTAGAGATAGGGTGAAGAGCTCAGACATTTGGCATTGATCAGAGTAAAGCCACTGCTACTACACATCTAAAGGAGCCAGTTGAGGTGGTTCAGGCATCTGATTAGGGTGCCACCAGGGACTCTCCCTCTGGAGGTTTTTCGGGAACGTCCAACTAGGAGGAGACCCCATGGGTAGACCCACAGTTCGCTGGAGGGACTATATATCTCGTCTCCCCTGGGAATGCCTCTGAATTCCCCAGGAGGAGCTGGAAAACGTTGCTTGGGTGAAGCAAGTCTGAGTTGACTTATTGCGCTTGCCCAACCTCGGATAAGCTTAAGAAAATGGATGGCTGAATGGACTATACAAATTTCTTTCCACCATATTTGTTGCTCTGTCCCAATATTTAACAGAAACCTACGCCTGTAATATCAAAGCACAAGTTATCTTAGATTAGGTCTAAGAATGGAAACTAGGAAAAAACTAGCCTGGTTCTGAACATAATATCTACATTACCAGTACAAGTACTTCCAAAGTTAAAAACATTACACCTACACAAAGAAATACAAGGTAGACTAGCTGTTTGCTAACTAGGTGCTAGCTGTGAGCTCATAGTGTTGTACAGAAAAAGGATGGAGTGGCATTAACTTTCTTGTCTAGTTATTTTTGAATACTGCATATATTTAGTTTAAGATTTTCTGACTGATATTTCTACGAAAGCTGTGAATCATCTTTACATGGAGTTAATGTATTAACTTAGGTTCGGGAGCAGGACCACGCCTAAAGCCACACCTCCAATTACCTGACAGCCTACGTAACACCTGGTCACCTCACCACACCCCGTTTGTCTCAGATCCTTTTTCCCACCCTTCTCATTCATTCACCCTCCTTCCTCATCCCTTCCCTCCTTCCTTATCCCTTCCCTCCTTCCTCATCCCTTCCCTCCTTCCTTACCCCTTCCCTCCTTCCTCACCCCTTCCCTCCTTCCTTACCCCTTCCCTCCTTCCTCACCCCTTCCCTCCTTCCTCACCCCTTCCCTCCTTCCTCATCCCTTCCCTCCTTCCTCACCCCTTCCCTCCTTCCTCATCCCTTCCCTCCTTCCTCACCCCTTCCCTCCTTCCTTACCCCTTCCCTCCATCCTCATCCCTTCCCTCCTTCCTTACCCCTTCCCTCCTTCCTTACCCCTTCCCTCCTTCCTCACCCCTTCCCTCCTTCCTCATCCCTTCCCTCCTTCCTTACACCTTCCCTCCTTCCTCATCCCTTCCCTCCTTCCTCATCCCTTCCCATCCAACTCGGCACACACCCCTCCCTCGTCTCTCTCATTTCAGGTACAGTCTGGGGCCGTAATCAGTTCGGGTGGATCCATACCCGAGACCGAACCCCCCACTCTGAGTCTCTCGCTTGCCCGATCAACCGGCCTGAAAGACGACATCTCACACCTCCACCCCTCTCATACACATACATCTGTCAATATATCTTACAATTCACATTAAATGTTCTAACTAATACTGTTGTGGTGTGGTCCTTGCTTTACAGGATTGAGCTCTCTGCACACACACACACACACACACACACACACGCACGCACACACACACACACACACACACACACACACACACACACACACACACACACACACATGATCTAAGACAAATACACACAGACACATGCTGACATGCTCAGTATGGTATATGGTACATGAACACTTAGTCAACCATGTAATGTGACTGTGTCTTGACCAACACACACACACACACACACACACACACACACACACACACACACACACACACACACACACACACACACACACACACTAGTAAAGAGGTCAGCGCTTTGCCATCTGGTTGTCAAACCCCCCCCCACACACACACACACACCCATACACGCTGGACACACTCACTCACACACACACAGACACACACACCCATACACGCTGGACACACTCACTCACACACACACAGACACACACACATACACACGCACACACACACACACACATACACACACACCCATACACGCTGGACACACTCACTCACACACACACTCACACAGTCACACATAATGATATAATAACCTCTGCTGTCTTAAGCGCAGGGCTTCTGTGTCTGTCTCTTCACCTTACACACACACACACACACACACACACACACACACACACACACACACACACACACACAGCTGACATCTCCCTTAATGAAGAGGCAGTGATGAGACTACCGGGGGAGGAACAGGGCTGGGTATAGGATGTTGGGATGGGACGGCTGTGGGTGTGGGTGTGTGTGTCCCTGCTGTAACGGCTGCTCCCGGCCGTCCACACAGCTGTCTGCGAGACACACTGTCACACACAAACACACACACTGAGCGCCTGTGAGAGATCCCCCCCACGACTGCTTCCCAGGCCTGTGACGGAGAGAGAAAGGAAAGGGGGGGCGAAGCGGCTGGAAAGGATTACACATGCACAACACGCGCACACACCAGCAAACACACATGCAAGTTTGTGTCTTCATACACGCACATGGACAAACAGGTTGTATTGAAAACTCCTCTTACTGAGCCTGATCATCTTTGTGGTTATCACCTGATAATATTCATAAAAACAACTTAAAGATGACCGCTGTCTTAACTGACGTCAGGTGGAAACTGGGAATTTTGTGACTTGACTTGCTTGATTCTGACCGCAGTGACTTGCGACTTGCTTGAGACTTGAAGGTTGAGACTTGAGACTTGAAGGTTGTGACTCGAAGGTTGAGACTTGAGACTTGAAGGTTGAGATTTGAGACTTGAAGGTTGAGACTTGAAGGTTGAGACTCGAAGGTTGAGATTTGAGACTTGAAGGTTGAGATTTGAGACTTGCTTAGAACTTGAAGGTTGAGACTTGACACTTGGAGGTTGAGACTTGAGACTTGAAGGTTTTGACACGAAGGTTGAGACTTGAAGGTTGAGACTTGAAGGTTGAGACTTGAGACATGAAGGTTGAGACTTGAGACATGAAGGTTGAGACTTGAAGGTTGAGACTTGAGACATGAAGGTTGAGACTTGAGACATGAAGGTTGAGACTTGAGACATGAAGGTTGAGACTTGAAGGTTGAGACTTGAGACATGAAGGTTGAGATTTGAAGGTTGAGACTTGAGACATGAAGGTTGAGATTTGACACTTTGGAGGTTGAGACTTGAGACATGAAGGTTGAGACTTGAGACTTGCTTGTGACTTGTGTCATGTGTGACTTACTCCCATGTCTGCCTGATAACATTTCACTTTGTCAGTTGAACTCAGGTTTGCAAAATGTGGGATCTCTGCAGACACTATCACATGGGACGCAGGGCAGGAAGAGCCAGTGGCGTCCTTTTATTTCAATCAGCTGTCAATCAAAAATGCCAGAAAAATCTCTTTTGATTGGAATTCAACTTGTATATACTTTAAGGGTTGATGCAGCAATATCGTCTAACTTGTGCGATATAATTATCAAATCACTGCTGTCAAATTTCTAAAGACTTATTTTGGGGCTTTTTGTGCCTTTATTGTAGAGATAGAACAGTGGATAGAGTCTGAAATCAGGGCGAGAGAGAGTGGGGAATGACATGTGGGGAAGGAGCCACAAGCTGGATTCGAACCTGGGCCGCCCGCTTAGAAGACTATAGCCTCCATACATGGGGCGCGAAAACTAACCACTGTGCCACAGACGCCCCTGCTGCTGTCAAATTTCTGTTTTTTCCATTAGCAAATACCGCCGTCTAAACAGATTTCCACGCCATTTTGCTGATTTCTTTTCCATGCAAAAGTGCAACAAAACACCAAAGCGCTGATTGATGGAGGCAAAAATGGAAACGGTTTCAAAAGAAACACAAAAAGTGATGACCACGGCGGGGACACGCTGTTGCCAGAATTCGTGACTCAAGAAGTCATTGAAGTGGGACGACAAACATTTCTTTTATATTTTGATGTTTATTTCACTTTGAAGCTTTTTTGTCTAAATGCCGCACATGTGTTTCTTATTTTGTCTATTTGCACTTTTTTTCTCTGGATGCAGTGTGTTCAGCTCTCTGGGGCCACCATACCAAAGTGAACAATAAACGTAGACAATGTAGATCCAAAACTTTTATTGTCTAAAGGTATACTTATTGATTAGATGTGAGGATTCTTTTCTTGTTTTGGACAATCATTCTCAAGAGATATCTTGTCCATTTGTACCACATCGTGTCAATAGCTCTTGAGAAAATGTCGGAAAAGAGTGAGGGAGCTCTCTGTCACCAGGAAATTGTTCATAGCTAACAGCAAACAAGAGCACAGTCTCAACAGGAAGCAATGGGCAGCCACTTTGGTGTAACCAAACTTGATTTGTCCTTCTTTTCAACAGATGCAGAGATTTATCAAAGGAGAAATCATGTTGTGTTAAACTGTTTTGTCTTTCACACATTTCCTAAGAAGACAAACAGATTGGTTACGTATCCCTCTATAGAGTATGGATTTCCTTTCTGGAGATGTTTTTGGTTGCAGTAACTTTGCTGTTTTGGTTATTTATCAAAGGCCTCACGGTATTTCGGACATGCCATGAGAAAACATGCAGCGGACTCAGGAATATTTCCCGTGTTTATGTTTGTATTGGGCGCTTCACGCTCTGTTTGTTATGCCTGCAGATGGAAATAGAGTCTTTAGTTCCACAGGCAAAGGAAAGGCTTTGTTGGATACAGAGGAACTCAGAGCCGTCGCTGCAGGCGTTTGTATCTTCTTCATTGCTGTATGCATTCAGAGGGATTTTAATGAGAGACTTCTTAAAAAAAACAAAGAAAGATATAAATTCAAAAGACACTTGACAGGATGAGGCTCAATGAAAATCAAAGTTGTGACATCCTTGCATGGTTCCAGATTTTATGTTGGTGTTGACCGCACATATTTGCTTTGTAGCTTATACTCATGAATATTTGGGATCATGTTGTTTGGGCCACTGTGGGTTTCTTTCTTTTTTTTCCTCTGTGTATGTTTGCGTGAGTGTGGTGTGTGTGAGCAAGCATTGTTGTGGTTATTGATGCATGCTTCTTCTGAGGAACGTGCAGAAGTTAAGAGGGTGGTGGTTAGTGTTTGTTGTGTGTGTCCAGAGTGTGGGAGCGAGACAGAGAGGAGCGAGAAAGACATTGAGACAGAAAAAAAAAAGAAGAAGAGAGCCGGCAGCCTTTTAGCAAATAAGAACTATGGAAAGGAAGACTTTGTATTTCTGTGGGAGGCAATGCAAGAAGACAGAGAACGGTATCTGCAAGTGTTGATGTTTTGTGTGTGTGTGCCTGCAACCGGATCCAGTGGAAACTTGAAGTGAACATGAAGTTAAAAACATAACAGCAGGAAACCTTGGGCTCTATCACCTCAAAGTGTAAACTGTAACCCAAAACTTCTTGTAGGAAACATACTGCAGGCCGGATTGTTTTTATAAAATAGTAGGAAATGTTGATTATCAAATTCTCAATGTGTCCAACAAGCTGTAACTTGTTGATACTGTACAGGTAATATATGCTTTCCACAAAGGCATAAAATCTTACGTCTTGCAAGATATATATATATATTCAGGGATTTGTTCTGGGCTACACTATCAAAACCCTTTATGCCTTAAGGTCGAGTGTGTCCCTGCTCACATGCAGATGCAGAGAGCAATCACTTTCCCACAATTTCCCACAATCAAGTACTCACAATGGCATTTGGCCATTAAGGAGTATTTGACCCGGAGACAGAAATTAAATATGATTCATGAAATGTCATTTTGAAGTACACTGTGTTTGATTTGTTGTAGTTCCTCTACGTGTGTGATTATGTTTGGATGTGTGTGTTTATGGGTGTGGGGGATCAGCAGCTGGTGGATGACAGAGCTGATGTGTCCCTCATGTCCTTCACAAGCAGTCGTCATACTTCCTGTATTTTGGCCAGTAGTTAAAGATGTCACTTCCTGTGCTGGATAACACAAGAGCTTGTGAGTTTAAGTGTGTGTACAGTATGTATGTGTGTATGTGTGTGTGTGGATCATGGGAGCCTCTTAAATTAATGTAACTAGCATACACATAGAAGAAAAGGCATCAGGCATCATTACAGGACAGAAGTCTTTCACACTGAGTCATTGTCTCTGCAGTGTAAGTAGAGAATAATTACATGTTAGCAGTGTTGATATAAACCACTCTTTGTCGCTAATAATGTAAACTAATGACAGCAGAAGATGGAGGAAGAGTCAGCTGGGCCTCTTTCAGAATCAGGCTTTCATTCATCTATTACTTGCCAAAAATATGAGTCACTTTCCTACAAAATGTAAGTATATATACTCTATGATCTTATTTTTCATACATTTTCCATATTTATAATATAATCATTAAGGCCATAAGGTTCAGTGCAAGCTGGTTAAGACTGCATTTGAAACACCTTAGCTTGAAAAGCTTGTTTAGGGCATGTTAGTGTTCACTTGACATAAGATTACAAGAATAGTAGCTACTATTTGCCACAGGGAGGTCAACACCTTATACAAAAGAATAAAGGAAACATGTAACTAACACAGAGCTGGACACAGGTGTGTAGTCTGTGTAGTTAATTATCACAGCTAATCTTAAAAATGAATTGTTTACATGGACGTTCATTTGATTAAGAGATTATCAAAACCTTTTACTTCAGTTTACTGCGGTTTCTGTTAGCGTCCAAATCCTGTTCTTACATGGTAAGAGAGATTGCAGAGAACCTAAGAAAGAGTATATATATACTGCCCCCTGTAGTTTAGAAATCTACGGTGGCTGATAAGTGCAAAGCAAAATTACAAATGTGAGACAAATTTACATTTTGAAAAACCTTTTTACATTTTTAGAAAACAAAATTACAAAACCAAAACACTTATACCAAGAAAAAAATACATTTACATCTTATAAAACAAATTTACAAGATGTGAAACACTTTTACAATCCCCAAACAAATTTACAAACGACAGAACCTTGACAAAATCGGAATGTACCAAATGTCGGAAGTGACCCGGTAGGAAGTGATCGAGTGAGGGGTCATGTTGTTTGTTTTGTTTTGTCGCGGTACATTCCCTTTCCGTCAAGATTCTGCCTCTTGTAAATTTGACTCAGCGATTGTAAAAGTGTTTCACATCTTGTAAATTTGTTTTGTCCTTGGTAAGTGTTTTTGGTTTTGTAATTTTGTTTCATAAAATGTAAAAATGTTTTTCAAAATGTAAATTTGTCTCACATTTTGTAAAAGTGTTTAACACTTTGTAATTTTGCTTTGCACTTCCCAGCCACCGTAGAAGCTTATAGAATAACGAGACAAAATATCAGTTATTGTGAAGTGTTGCTTGACCTACATGAATATACTTCCAGAGTGCCACTAGAGTGAAGACAGTGGTGAAGTATCAGAAAAGTTTCTATGATATGTAGATTTTCAATACAGACACTTGTTATTTTAAGTTTTCAAAGTCATCGTGTCTGTTAAGAACTTGGATCTGACGTTGCATGATTATTATTATTTTTTAATAATAGCCTTTAACGTTAACGTTAGTGTAAACTTCAGTTGATTATTACCTAAATTAACTGATAAACTGCCTTTGAAGTTATCAACTTTAACGGTTAATGAATCACAATTTTTTTATTAACTGTGCCCACCACTGAATTTACAGGATTTCATATGTTCAATGAGCTCTGTTTTAAAGTTAGATTGAGAACTGCAATATGGCCCATCATGTCCAACCATCCTTCTATTGATGTTACATTAACATGTACAAAGACATGTAGTCTTTGCACAATCTAAGCACAACAATGAACATGAGACAAAATGCAAAGAATATGTGATAAAATGCTGAAATAAGTTGCTAGCATGTTATTTGTAGGTTCTATGGAGAAACCGGCCTGTCTGGATCAAATGTAATCAAAGTGTGGGTGATGCTGCGTGACAGTCGCTGTGCCTGAAGACATTTGAGACCCAAACATATGTAACAGGACCAAGTTGCAGTTCAAAAAGCGTTGACTCTACATGCAAACCAGGACTATTAAACACATGAGTTAAGTCCCAATCAACAAACACATTCCCAAAGAGAAAATAGGCAAAAATCCAAAAACCAACAAACAAGCAGAGTCACAAAAAAAAACACACTGGGAAATAACTGAAAAGCAATGAACCCAAAAAGATGAACAAAGACAATCTGGCAAGGGAAAAGAGAAAACAGAGTGTATCAGCTGTGCTCACTAAATACATAATCAGGGGCCGGTGTGTGTTTAGTACAGGTGTGTGATGTGTACAGGTGTGGATGTTGAAATCAGGAATCACAAGGACAAGACCTGAAATGACAAGAGAGACTACAACTTACTAAAAACAGAAAAAGAATAAAGATAACTTGAGATTTCTTTCCATGTCTGCGTGTTTACTTTCGTCTTTCGATTCATACTCTCATCCTCACAGACATTCCCTTAAACACATCCTTCTCTTTCCTCCATCCTTCTGTCCATTGCTCATTTCTCTCTTAATTTCTCTCATCCCTCCGTTCTTGTTAGTGTGACCTGGTTTCAGAGTCTCTGGTTTGCAGCCAGGCTGCTGGAACACGTGGTTCATTGACTGGGAAGGTCTGGCAACACACTCTGTCTTTCCTCTCACACCATTTATTATCTGGACTGGGAGACTCCCAGGACTTTAGACCTTGTGCTCATGAACACTGAGACACGCAAGCTGGGAGACACACACACACACACACACACACACACACACACACACACACAAGCACAAAAACACACTAAGACACACACACAGGCAACTTTCAGTGTGAGAACCTCAGCGAGGTCTCTTCATCCATAGTCACACAGATGTTCCTCTTGGCACCTCAGCAGGTTGTGGTAGGGTGGCTCAGGGGGCCTTTCCGAGGCCTGTGGGGGGGAGAGGTGGGGGGGGGGGGGGGGGGGGCACCGAGGGCCAAACAGGGCCCCAGAGCCTGCATGAGAGCTTCCTTTGTGGGACACAAAGCATTGTCTGTGCTGGGAAAGGCCATGGGGATGGGAACACCGCCCAGAGCTGGACACTGAGCAGCGAGTGTAGCCCTGCGAATGTGTGAGACAGAGAGACGGCCGGTTTGTTTTTGTGTGTGTGAGAAAGAGAACTCCAGACTGCTGCATGTACGATAAGATGATGATGTGCAGGGAAGTTCTGTGAAAACCTGAGGGTGTGAGAGAGCAGCTGGAAGGACAACGTCAGAGCGAGTTATTCCTTTCTCTCTGGAGTTTCATCAGTTTACATTCAGCATTCAGGCCACCAGAAAGTACCAAATCATTACAATTTCTTTGTAAATTGCAGTTAGCATGCTAAAAGCATAAATACTAGCCAACTGGGAAAAAGCTATTGCACTCAGTCAAGAAATATTCCTGATAATCTTTTATTTCTCTGTAGTGAGCTCTCTACTTCCACTCTGGCTTTTTGGTCCAAGGAATATACTGTATATAATTAAATTTCATATTTTATCAAAAATCTATTCAAGGGGGATAAAAGCAGAGCATTTAAATATGCTAACTGTGAGTTAGCCAAGCCTAAATCCTAACTTCAGTTCATTTCCAACACATGGTTCTGCTTGACCTGACTTGTATCATTTTGCCTTTCTCTTCTTAATCAGAAAAAGATGTGAATAGCACTTTATTTATAGATATATTCCCTCCACCAGGGGTCCAAGCCAGCCGACTCGTCCATTCTAAGAGGTAGTGTGAAAACACTGCTTGACCTCTGATAGTAAACAACAGGTGGCAGTGCCCTAAGTCACCATTTAACTTCTTTGCTAAGAATGAAAAATGTGGGGCGGAAAACACCCTTGACTGCCACACATTTTGATGCACAACTAAACATATGTAGCTTGTGTTAATGGTTACTCTTATGTCCCTTCCTGTGTTTGTGTTTTGACAAGGTGACAGATGGCCTTTTCATTTTGTATTTGTCATGCTGCTAAGCTAACAAGCCTTCATACAGTTAGCAGGTAGTTTCTCATGGGGAAAACAAAGTAGATTAGCACCTGTTACAATTCATTAGCATTAGCAAGCATGGCTGCTAATGGGACAAAAAGTCTGTCAAGTTTTTCAAAGACATATTTGTAACATCCACTGATGTCTGAAAGCTACCTGTCAACTTCTGCAATGGATAGCAACACAACTAATAAATAAGTACAATCCTCTATGTGTTCACAAGTGATGAGTCGGGACCCAAAAGGGGGGGTGCAGAAACGTGTTTGTTTCATTCAGTTTTTTGCTTTTATCAGCTGTCTTGTACTTTTTCAGGTCCAAACCGCATATTTTTTCATTAAAACAATCTGATTGGTTAAAAAATACAAGAAATGTGGGTGATGATTTTTCAGGGAGGAATCAGTGGAGGGTTCTGAGGCTAGACAAGTTGCGAACCACCGCTCTATATTGTAGAGCTGATTTTGTGCAGATCTACTTGCCCTTACAAGAAATTCCCTGATATAGGCAACATTTAGTGACCAGGTCTATAACAAAGTGTCCATCTGTGTCTTGATGGATTTGCTTAAATTATTAATATGTTTTCAGTCTGATGATATGAATAGAAAAAAAAATATGTTAACCGATTTGAATGTTTTTTGGTCTCTAGAAAAATACAAAAGCAATATAAAGTGTCAACAGACATAAACTTTAATATCAAACATATCCCTGGGATAAAGCTGTTACCATAGCAACAGACAGTCTAACAAGCAGCCGCACCCTGCTTTTCTTTGAAATAAGATAAGATTCGGTGCTGATGAAGGACCAGGAAGCATGGCAGCTATTTTAGACCAAAAGAGTCAGCTTGTCATGTATGTGTGTGTGTGTGTGTGTGTGTGTGTGTGTGTGTGTGTGTGTGTGTGTGTGTGTGTGTGTGTGTGAGAGCATGAGTGATGGGGCGGAGTGGGGGCCTTAGGGATGGTGGGAATGGAGGAGGAATGTCAGAAAGCCAAAGAAGGAGAAAGAATGAAAACAAAAAAGCAAAGAAGTGGTTTATACCCACAGAACAAAGATGGAGAGCAGGGTTTTTTTTATATATATATATATAATTGGCCTTTTCCTTCATGTCCCAGACTCACTGGCTGAGAGGAGGAGACAGGGTGACAGACACACACACACACAGTCAGACACACGCGGACCACAAAGATGGTCCACACTGCACAGGGACTCCAGGAACATATTAGGAAAGTTTCGGACTTCACATCACCGTCTAATTACTGTCGCCACAGCTCTTTTACTGGTTGAATACATTTGACCAAAACAAACCCCACTCTCCCAAGCAACACACACACACACACACACACACACACACACACACACACACACACACACACACACACACACTACAAACACTCAACTTCAGCACATGTGAACATCAGAGCAGGTTGGCCCTGTGCCCCGCAGCTCTCTGTGGGTAGCTGTGTTTTACATAAGACAAGCGTGACCCTCATGCTCCTTGGAGAATGTGTGTGTGTCTTTGTAAGTGTGTGTGTGTGTGTGTGTGTGTGTGTGTGTGTGTGTGTGTGTGTGTGTGTGTGTGTGTGTGTGTGTATGTCCACTTTGCAAACCACCCTGGAAAGCCCCGCTCTTTAAAAGCCATGTGGGTCTGTAGACCGTGAGGAGCTGCTGTCTCATAGTTTATTCAGCTATTTCTGGGAGCTCGGTTATTTCTGCCTTTTAAAAAAAACAGGAATCCTGAGAGAGTCTGTGCCTCTCTCAGGGAGGCTCAGGAACATTTGATATTTTCAATTACGTTTTATTATGGTTTTCTGCCGTGTGGCTTTTTACTGTTATGACATATTTCAGAAATGTGATCATTTTGTAAGATTGAATCCCAGAACATTTGTAAAGAAAAGTATTTTCTTTTGATTTTCAAAAGTCGAGGGCAAAAGTTGAAACCTTTAGGTGAAGCTGCAACATGAAACGTTTAACAACACCACCCTTCATGTTTGGAGGCACACAAAAAACTGAAACATCGGAATGTCAAAAGGTCAGCGTTTTGTAATAAGGCTCTACAATGAAGGCATATTCTCCCTAAATTACTTTGATTGCTTTAATTCAATTGTAAGTGATTTATTTGTAGTTCTATCACACAATCACTAAATTATGGAAAAAGGTGCAAAATAATTAGAATTTCTTTTTTTTTTTTTAAAGGAATATACATTTTCTATAAATTGGCTTGTAGCCTTTCATATAATGCAAATTCAAGTAAGATTAAGATTAAGATTTACTTTATTGATCCCGCAAGGGGAAATTTCTGTTTTACACTCTGTAAGTCATGCAACACAAACACAGGTTGAAATACACACACATGCACAAACAGGATCCTATAGACATGCACTAATGGAGAGATGTCAGAGTGACGGAGCCGCCCTCGGCAGGCGCTCCTGAGCTGGTGGTGGGGAGGGGGTTTGCTGCCTTGCTTAGGGGCACCTCGGCAGTGCTCAGGAAGCGATCTGGCACCTCTCCAGCTACCAGACCAACTTCCATATTTGGTCCGCACCGGGACTTGAGCCGGTGATCCTCCGGTTCCCAACCCAAGTCCCTACAGACTGAGCTACTGCCAACCCCAAAGTAAACATTGAATTTGTCTGGGACTATTTTTTTGGCAAATTTATGGTGTAGGTGCAAAATAAAAGAGAAACATTAAAGAAGTACAAATATATACTGAATGTCAGTGTTCCTCTACCTACTGGTTGCCTTAACACAGCGTTTTTCCTCGGCCATTTGGTGCTTATGCATTTAAATATAAGGAAAATCAACAGACACTAGACTGAGGAGATGTCTACACCGCACACACAGGTAGCAGTACAATAGTTCAGTGGACGCTGGCTGCAGTAGCTCTGGTTGCGGTGTCTAGTTTCTACACGGTGAGAGCGTAATCCTTGCAGGTTCCTGCCTGCTGCTTTGTTTTCTTCTCTTGTCTGACTCATCCCTCCAACCTGTGGGAAGGAAGGAGAGACGAACTATGTCACTGTCATAACACGGGATTACTGCCTACAATATGCTTCCTCAAAGGGATGGGAAAGGTGCCCTGGAGTTTCTATCTAGTCCTCTGTCTTTGTGCTCCTGCCTTTCCTTTAACAATTTCTTCCTCATCTTTCCAATCCTGTCTTACAGTTTGCTGGTTTATAGTCATGTTCTACACAAAATCAAGATAGATAGATATTGATCCCGAGGGAAATTCAAAGCATCCAATAGCAGGTTACAAAGACGTACATGACATGAAACATTTGTTACAAATTAACCACAAAACCGACGCCCCCCTCCCATACATATATATTAACCCCAAAAAAGATTTAAGAATACCTCTCGATGAATCTCAATCTCAATGAAAGCTTTAATCCATAAAGAGTGTATCTTTTTATTTTTATTAAATCTTTACCATAGTCAAAATGATCAGTTTAAAGGCGTCCATTCTCTTTGAGATGAGCTAATACACAGCAACTTTTTCACAATGCATCCAAAGAGAAGCTTGTTTCTTCACTCCTCCACCCCACCGCCTCAGAGTTTCTTATTGTCTATGTGAATCCTCGGTCTTATCGGGCGGCACCTGCGCCGCTGCTCAGCTTTATAGACTAAATCCAGTCGGATCACAGCCAAACACAGTGGGATTACAAGACGGTTACCACTGAGGACTCTGTAAGCCTTACTGACGCTACTTCCCAACACGTTTACAATAAACCCTTTTTGCACTCGTCCTGTCTGGCATGTGGTGTGGCTTAACTGCAAAAAAGCCACCTGTATCTCAATGTTGTTGTATGATAGCCAGGGGCATCACCAGGAATTCTGGGCCCCCTTGAAAAAATATCATTATGAGCCCCACCACAACAGAACAAGCCAACCCCCACACATTTGCTATAACCACACTTTAGTTTATGACACATTAAAAGAGTTTTTTTTTAAAAACTGTAAGTGTAAAAATGTGAGTTCTTCTCTGCAACATCTGAAGTCATATTTACTTACTATCAGCGTTTCAAACGTCAACATACCTCCAGAAGAGAGGTACACTGTTGCCATTAAATAGACTGCTTCATACTCTCTGATAAACGTTTCTCTAACTTACTCACAAAAGTAAGATAGTAAAGTAGTTAAATGACAGTCTGACAATATTAATAATAATATTAATAACAACTTTATTTTTTAACCCCTTTAGAGGAAGGAATATATATGTGTCCTCTGCATAGTAATAAAAAGGAGACATTGTGCTGCCTTGTATTATAAGGCTGAGTCAATAGAGAAAAAAATCGGACCTACAACAGAGCCTTGTGGTACTTCACAGGTTGTTTTTAAATTAGAACATTAGAATAAAGTTGTGCTATTGCATCTCTCACTACTTGTAGAAAGTTTGTGTAATGCATCTTTCTGATGTCATGAAAAACTTTTTCACATTCTGTTCCTTTTCTCTACAGCCTCTTTTTAATCCATGTGTGGACCAAGTGGAAACCTCCGGTCTTGAAAAATAAAGCCAATGCTTTTGTCGAGTGTCCACTTGAGAATGGCTCCAGGAACACAGGAAGTCACATACACACAACATGCAAAACAAACGTTTTTACAGCAGAAATTAACATGTTTACAGCCTGGTATAAAAACGAATTATCTGATTAGTTATTGTCATCATGGGCACACACTGTATGGAGGGTGATTTTTTTTTTAAACGGCCCCACTTTGATTTTATGAACGATACTTGTAAGCCATAGTTAGGCACTTAGCTGACATGCTTGACAGGTGGGTGCGATGTAATGGTTAGTCAAGAGGCTTAAAACCCGCCTCAGCCTGTCGTTAGGTTGACTGAAAGTTAGGCTGACTGAAAGTTAGGCTGAGACAGGATTTCCAACATGGCGGTGGCTGCTGATGAGCCTCCGGAGCCCCCTGCAGTAACAGATGGCTGATGTCACTCAGACTTCAAACATTAATATTTACAGTCTATGATGTGGACTCAGTAAGCCAAAGGGGTACTCTGTTTAGTCTCTTTAGGGGGCAGCAGAATCCACGACAGTCTGACAGGTGTGATTAAAAAGGGAAACCAGCATAGACGATATTAAATATTTACGTTATTTATGTTTTGTTACATTTTTGAATTAGAGATGTAACAGAAAATAATGAATAACTGACAAAACATAGAAATGAATCAGTTCAGCTACACCTGCAGTTGAATTAAATCTCTCTCCATTGTGGCTCAGGGTCATTCCTATTTCCCCCCCTGCTATGACTCTCATGATGATAGCCGGATAAAGCAGTCATTAAAGCATTCATATTGAATGTTAATGAATGGGTGTCTTATACCAGGGTAATAAAAAATCTTTGTGAAATAATCTTAACTTTGCCGGCAGCGATAAGCACATTTTAAACCTCAGCTGCAGCATTCACAGCTCTAAAGAAAAGACACTCAATTCAAGATCCTACATGCAGCCACAATGGAGTTGAACTCTTGGGCCCCGATAGTTTGCCCTCTGGGAGGAGAGGTTACTTCAAAAGCTCCACACACACACCAGTGCCCTAGGTGCCAAATAACAAAGTACACATAAAGGCGTAAAACTCATCTCATACATCACTGATGTTCTGCTGTCCACCTGGCAGGAAAACACAGTGCCAAAAAAATGAAAAACCTCACCTGCACCTGTGCCGATTATCCGCCCCTTTGTTTCAAAATCTTCCCCAACAAAACGGAAGGAGAAGTGAAAAGAGTTCAAGTGTGCTGTGTCAACCCCTTCAGTTTGACGTGTGTTTTTGAACTTTGAGGTTGAAAATTGTTTTTGCGCCCCAGGAGTGAAGATGAAGCCACGGCGACAAGACTGGTAAGAAAAACAAACCAAGGTTGGCGTATTTTTCATGAGGAAGAAAAGCAGGAAACTTTGAATACTGAATGCCAACAAGTTCAAAGAGCTAAAGGGAAGGTGCAGGGGGGGTGGGGGGGTGGAGGGGGGCGCACACACACACACACACACACACACACACACACACACACACACACACATTGATGTCAATCAATGCAAACAAACAGGAGGCCTCATGGACCCTAACAAGGACATACTCATGGTTGTTGAGGCTACCAGTTGCCTTGCATACACACACGCAAACACACACACACACACACACACACACACACACACACACACACACACACACACACACACACACACACACACACACACTCACACACACACACTTATGTTCAAACAAACAGACGAGACGATGCCAGTACTATGAACATGTCATTGTGGGGTGTCATTCACACACATGCACACACACACACACACACACACACACTCACACACACACACTTATGTTCAAACAAACAGACGAGACGATGCCAGTACTATGAACATGTCATTGTGGGGTGTCATTCACACACATGCACACACACACACACACACACACACACACACACACACACAGACACACACACACACAGTCAAACACACACGAGGCCCCTCATTGCCTCTCCTGTTTCAGCCGCATGCGGCCAGTAATGCGTACAGCCACACAGGAGAGGCCTTGTGTACAAGGGGTCGTAACAACTGCAGCAGTAGCTGCACGGTGACCTTTGACCATTGACAGCATGGGAAAGTGGGCGCACTCAGCTGTCAGGACCCAAGCGGGCAGTTATCCCCCCCTCCGTAATGGTTAAACGATGATTAGACATCAATGGGAAGACACCCACAACGCTCAGCGAGGAATGTCATAAATACACATAAGTGGATAAAGTGTACACAAACACACATCAGAGAAACACACACATGTCCAGACCTTTGATGAGTTTTGTTGATTAAGACAAAGGGACTAAAAAGAAAAAAGAAGACTGTGCTCATTAGTCTAATTTACCTTTTTTAAGCCCCTCCCCCACAGAGAAAGTGTCTCATCAGAGGTTAGCGACTGTAACTAGGTTTGGTAGAATTTGAAGTTGGCAGAGTGGAGCTAATTAAAAATGGCTACTTAAAAAGTTGGTGTTATGTTATTCGCCTCTCACTAGACAAAGTTTTAACAGTTTTTTAACAGTAAATTGGTGTTTATGATCAACTTCTTAAGGACTTTCTGCAACACAAAACAGAAAAGACTCTGACAAGGGGTGGGCCTTACTGACAAGGACAGACACATTATACTATATTGTACAATTATACACCAACTTCTTAATTAATAAACACAAACATGCAGAAATATCACATTTGTATGCATCAACACACACACACACAGACGTACACACACACGCCGCAGCAGTTTTTCTCAAAGTCTTTAAGACCTCTGAATATTTCTGTCCTTTGGTTCTCACAGTCCTCAGTCACTGCAGGAATGCCAAGTATCCAGAACCCCCCCACCCCAACCCCCCCAGCCGGGCAGCCAGCGGTTAGGCCCGTGATTTAAAACAGCTCTGGTTCTTCCCATGTCACTCGCTGTAACAGGGGGCATGTGGAGGTACAATGTATGCCACAGCCCTCAGCCTTCTACAGGACTTACAGGAGAAACTCGTGTTTTTTTATAAACAGCAGCAGAGCTGGTGACTTAGGCTAGCTCTATACTTCAAGGGATTGTATAAGTACAGTATGATAAATGCTGTTGTGCATAAGCAACAAATTAAATAACTCTTCCCAAAACATAGTGCAGGTTTTTTTTATGGTGAAAAGTGGTTCAAGTCAATAGTTTTAAGATCTCAATTTGAAAAGTTTTAGACTTGTAATCCAGTTATACCTATTTAAGATCTGTTCAGTCTCGTATTTTACCTTTAAGCAGCACATGTAAATCTTTTTCTCAACATCAGAGAAGAATCCATTGAAATTGTATTTAAAATGTAAAATGTAAAATGTAAAAAAAGAGAAAGGATTAAGGCAAAAATAGTGGAGAAAGATAACACAGGAGAAAGTTCAACAGTTCAATGAATTATCTGGAGTTATCATTTAATAACTTTGTTCCATCAAAGTCTCTGCAAGTTGATTTTGCATCGTGAACAAATTAAACCATTGGTCTGACTTTAAGCTAATGGTAAAATAATAAATACATAGTGTAAGCGAATATTGTGCAAATTGTGGTTATTGAGAAAAATAATCAAAATCGAGTTCATGGTTAAAAAATCTAGTATAGAAAAGTAACAATTATATAAGACAAAATATGGTCACTTCCTTAAGCAGAGAGTAGTTTAATTTCAAGAAGGCTCAGTGTTGGTCAGGCTTCAGTGGAGAAATATAAATATATGTCTTCACTCTAATCAGGCTAGTTAAAACGGGTCAATGAACACACTCAAGAATCATCCTTCAATTGTTATCCTCCCTCAGACAGCTGTGACCTCGGACGCACAGATGATCAGGCGAGAGGAGCTGAGACTGGTTATCTATGGTGTGTGTGTATGTGTGTGTGTGTGTGTGTGTGTGTGTGTGTGTGTGTGTGTGTGTGTGTGTGTGTGTGTGTGTTATTCATATGCATGTGAATGTCTACATGTCTGTGTGATGCAGGTTTGCATGTGTGTGGCGTGAGGGGCTTCATGCCCTGTGTGTCCTTTCCCTGTCAGGTTGGCAGCTGACTGTTATTAATATTTCACAGCCAACAAATGGAGAGTGCAGGCAGGACCATGTGTGTCAGTGAGTGTGTGTGCGTTTAACCCCAGCATGACAGCAGTATAATTGACATAATTACACACCCTTCCTAAACATCACACACACCCTGTCAGACACGCACATAAAGAACTCCATACTACACTGTGCACACTCACATCATGTCTAAAGTGATATTTACAGCAGTCACATGCAG